>NW_007728816.1:192049-209583 GCF_000696425.1 Galeopterus variegatus
TTTTTCATATTTCTGTTATCTTTCCTTTGATGTTTAGTCATTGTGGCAGGGGAATTCACAGTCCACTGGTTTGACACTATTGTCTGGCTAGGATGTTGCTGGGGCTGCCAATTTGGTATGGCTACCTCAGTGTCTGCTCAGTTGGCCACTAGTGCCTGTGGTTTTGCATCTGGTCTTGGGCCTCTCTGGGGAGCAACCTCTCTGGTCAGCATGCACTCGGCCAGGCTGGGGATGGAGTCAGGTGGCAGCGGTGAGGCCTACCTGCTGGGTCACGTGCCGGAACCGCAGGGCATGTGGTCTCTGCAGAGCTGAAGAGACACCCTGCTGGAGGTCTCCCTGCTCCACACGCACTCACCCAGCTGGGGATGGAGTTGGGTGGCAGCAGTCTATTTTATTAATTTTAAGAAACAAGCTTTTTTCTTTTGCTTTATACATTATAATCATTTTTATCTGAATTAATTTCTTCTGTCCTCTTTTATGAGTTTATTTAATTGTGCTACATTATTATATTATATATATTATGTTACATTATTTTTAATTTTTGTTGAAACTTTGGGGAAAATCCTAAGCTAATCTCCCAATTCACAAATATGCTATTGAGATGTGCCTATTTCACATCCATTTCCTTTATAGTTATTTTTTATTTCAACAAACTTCTAATGTTCAAAAATCTCTACTTCATCCTTTTCTATGACCATGATATTCTATTGCAACTTTCCCACTTCCAGAAAGTATTAATTATGCTTATTTTTCTATATATACTAATGTTTTCTCCTATTTTCTCCATTTCTCTATTTTGTCAGGTAGTATTTGTACTTATGTTTACTTTGATGACTCTCTTTCATGGTTTTAATTTCCTTCATATATTTGGTGAGTGTTTTAGTCCATTTTGTGTTGCTATAACAGAAATACCTGAGACTGGGTAATTTATAAGGAAAAGAGGTTTATTTGGCTCACAATTCTGAGACAGCTGCATAGGGCACGGGCCTCAGGCTGCTTCTACTCGTGGTGGAAAGTATCAGGCAGCCGGCGGGTACAAGCAGATCACATGATGAGAGGAAGCAAGACAGAGGAGGTGCCATGGTCTTTTTAAGCAATGAGCTCTTGCAGGAACTAAACAAGTGAGAACTCACTCATTAATCCCCCCCTCCCCCAGGTAGAGCATTAATCTATTCATGAGGGATCTGCTCCCATGACTTAGTTTCCAACAGTGCCACATTGGGGATCAAATTTCCACATGAGTTTTGGAGGGGACAACACATCCAAACTCCATCAGTGAGTCTAGGCTATTTAATCATATTTAAACTGTATAACCTTTAATCTCTTTGGTGACTATAGCTTGCCCCAGGCACTTAAGGGGGAGAAGAGAGCAGGATTGTGGTGAATTTAGGATGTGACTTGAATTGTCTTATGAGTAGAGGCAACCGTGTCTATCTTGGAGACCAGTAGTTCCCTGGTGTTCTGTGTTGGTTTTACAGTTCTGTCCGGTGAACCCTGATCTGGCGTCCTGCTTTATCCTGTGACCCAAATCACATCTTGGTCAAGTAAGGGAGAACAAGGAGTTTAGTTGCTCCAGGTGTACAAGATACTGTTCAGCAATGAAATTGTCCTTAACCAGATGCCATGTTCCATTCAACAAGAAATATACTACCACCTCGGAAGTATCTGCATCATGTTTAATCTTTTGTTTTCTATAGTTTTATCTTTAATTATCTATTGATGTTTGTTTTTTATATTTAAAGAACTTCATAATAGTTTTGGCTTTCTAATGACATTCTTTATATCTTCATACTAATGGATTTATTCATTGAATAAATTAATTTTTACATATTTTCAGTGGCTTTTAGATAAGGAGAAGGTAAGCAGGCACATATTCTCGGTCTTCCATTTTGGTGCAATCTCTCCACTACTGACAGTTTTTGTGGAAAAAATTGAACTTCACTATGCTAATGATGAAGGACTTCCAATACTTATAATTTTCTCACAAGTGCAAGTCCTTGAACCACAGGATGAGAAACAGTGACCTAATTAACCCCCTTTATTCTAATTCCATTCTCATCCAGCAACATTTTAAATGTGATCTGGCTTCCCATATAGATCTGCCTAGAAGGGAAGAATGCATAATGATGCATTTTGAATATTCGAATATCTAGATGGTGGCCATTTTTTCACTGTAAATTATAAAGTAGTCATTCTGGTTAGAAAGTGTAGGCTCTGAATTTTGTGTCATTTGCATCCAGCCCTACAGATGATGTACCCCATAACATATAATCAGAGTTAAATTTATAAAAATTCAGGGTTGAATGTCAAACCTTGGATGTGTAGTGATCACAGGTCTGGACTTTGACACCACCAAATTACCTGAGCATGAATTCCAGCTCTACCACTTAGTAACTATGCTGTCTTGCTAGCTCAGTTTACTCATCTAAGAAAGTAGCTTGGCATACAGATGGCACTTCATAAGTGCAGACAAAAAAAAGAAATAAAATTAACGTAAGGCCCCATTTTCCAATGTAAACCCAAAGGATATTATTTGTACCAAAGAAGAGAGTAGCACCTACTATGGGAAACAAATACTGTGTGAAACAAAGTTGAGCAGGTTTATTTAATTTATAGCTTCTCAGATCCCTCAAGATGTTATGTGCAATATGTTTGCATCTCCAGTAGTGGGATATGATATATAGATAAACTTATATGACTCCTAAAATCTTTTATTTTAGAGTAACTCACAGAATTTATTTCCTCATATAAGACTTTGAGAAAAGATGCACCAAGGTAAATGTCACCCTCCTCGTCTCTTGTGAGACCACAAGCCTGTCATGTGTCCATGTGACAATATCAAGACTGCTCCATGTATCTAGTAATGAATGAGTTTTCAGTATACATAGATTTCTGTAGTACATACTCAATACCCAGAAAGTCTGCATCTACATGCATTCAATACTTTAAATAGTTCGTATCTTTTTCTTCTGTCCTCACAACTTATTTTCATATTCCAGTCCTCCAGGCCTTGGGACAAGAATAACTATCCCAGGAACATAAAAAAGTTAGTAATAAAAAAATATGAATAGATTAAAATGTTGGGCTCCCTCAGCTGCTATTTGTTTCTATTGTGGCTGCTGTTTCATTTATCGGCAGATGTTTCTTGGAAACACAATGCCTTAACCACATCCAGAAAGAGGCACATCCTTTTCTGGTACCATGGTGGGGCTATTTTGAGCAGCTGAACATTTGGGAATTTGAAAGGATACCTTAAGTTTGCCTCCTTCCTCTGTGGTTGAACTGATTATAACCCCCACAGGGAATGTGGGAGCAATTATTTGTAGTTTTCTGTGGGGAAAATAAAACTCAAGGCAAAATGTAACCAAAAATATTATTTTGCAATTTCCACAGACTTTTCTCTTTGGTAAACAAATTTCTCTTCTCCCATTACCAAATACCAGCTGCAAGGAAGACACAGGATCACAGCATCATCCACTCTGGAGCTGGGAATCCTTTTTCCTTAATTTTTTCTTACAAAGCTCATAGTTTGTTGTCAAATTATATCCAAATGGTAAAAGGGCACTTTTGAGTAAATTTGGTTGTTGTGGCTAAATAATGTTTTCAGGTCACATTATCCTGAGAAACTTGTACACTAAGAACAGAAAATATATTATTGATGAGAAAATTAAGAAAAAAAACTTACTAAAACTTAGTTGCTGGAACACATGCTCATTCTCAACTATAGGAGGATATTCAGGTGCTATTCTGAGAGAGGCAAACTGTCTCCCCAGAGGTCTCTCCAATGACTTTCATTCTCTCTGAAAATCTAGTAGTCCAAGACTAGAATTATCTGAATCATATAACTGCCATCACAAAGTTAACCAGATATCTGTAAAACCTTAATATTTATTTAAAATATTACATCTGGGTATAATTGTGTAGGCTCCCAATATAAATCACAGTGATCCATAAATTATCACTCTCATATCCTCAGACAATTCAACAATAATCACAATCACAACTAGTTTTTGCTAAATTTGTGCAAGCCCCAAAGAATAGAAAGTAGAAAAAGGGAAAGAGAAGACAATATAAAACAAAATGCAGCAGCTGCAGTGAATGTCTTATGGTTGCTTTTAGAGTTATTGACATAATTAATCACTTATATTTTCACACAGCTTTATAATTTACAATGTGTACACAAACAGTAGTTAGATGGATCATAATTCAGATACCACATTAAAAACTCTAGAGAAGACAAAAGCAGCCCCCTCTGCCTGGAATCAGACAAGAGATCATTCCTGGGAGCTAAAGCAGGAGCCAAGGGCAGCACTCCCTCCTGAAAGCAGGCAAGAGAGCATGCCAAAAGCACCACTTCCACACAGATGGCCCACCACTGCCACTACCAGAGCCATGGCTGCCAGAAGAGCAGTTTGATACCACAGCAGGAATCACAATGCAGGTGCCACAAGACACTCATAAGCATCGACACAAGGAGAGTCACTAGCAGAGACCAGAAAAAGAAGAGGACATCTCTCTCCTCAAAGCCCACTCCAGAGAAATAGAAGAAGAAGCTGCTGTATCAGGTGACCTGACATCAATGTACAGATTTTAGAAATACAAAAACCTAAGAAAATATGACGCCGCACCAAAAGAATATAGTAATTTTCAAATACCAGACCCTATAGAGCAGGAAATCCTTGACTGAAAAGTGAATTCTGAGCAACAATCTTAAGGAAACTCAATGAGCTAAGAGAAGACTAGGTTAGACAACACAATGAAATTAGAAAAAATATCTAGTACATAAAGGAAGAAATTTACAAAAAAATTAATACCTTAAAAAGAGAATGTAGCAGAACTCATGGAGCTCAAAGATTCACTCAACAAAATAAAGAACACAACTGATAACTTAAGCAGAAGGCTAGAACAAACAGGACAAAGAATTTCTGGTCTTGAAGATAACCTTTTCAAAATAATCTAGGCAGACCAAAAAAAGGAAAAAAAGAATTTTAAAAAATGAAAAAGAAAGTCTAAGAGAGCTAGCAGAAAACCTCAAGCACATAAACATTCAAATCATGAATGTCCCAGAAAGTGTGGAGAAAGGAAAAGACATGGAAGATCTATTCAATGAAATAATAACAGAAAACTTGCCAGGTATAGGGAGAGACATGAACCTTCAGATCCAGGAGGCTCAAAGTTCCCCAAACAGTTCAACCCACAATAATCCTCTCCAAGACACACTATAGTCAAACTGGCAAAGCTCAAAGACAAAGAGAGAATCTTAAAAGAATCAAGAGAAAAGCATCAAGTCACATATAAGAGAGTCCCTATCAGACTAAGAGCAGACTTCCTAATAGAAACTCTACAGGCCAGGAGAAAATGGGATGATATATTCAAAATACTAAAAGAAAAAAAAACTGTCAGCCAAGAATACTATACCCATCTAGGCTATCCTTCAGATATGAGGGGAAAATAGTGCATTTTCTATACCAACAAAAACTCTCGTTCACCACCACATGACCAGCCCTGTAACAAATCCTCAAGGAAGTCCTGCATCTGGAATCTGAGAAATGATGATTGCTTCCATGAATACACAAGAAAGACAAAACCCACTGGAAGTACAAAGATGCAAACAATAAAGAAAAACAAACTGAATCTTACCACCACAAAAGCCATAGTGATAATGTAATAATGCCCCTACTTTATTTCTGATTTTAGTAATTTTCATCTTCTCTCTTTTTTTCTTGGTCAGTCTAGATAAAGATTTGAAAATTTTGTTGATCTTTTTAAAGAGTCAACTTTTGGTTTTGTTGATTTTTCTCTATTATTTTTTAATTTCTTATTTCATACATTTCTGTTGTAGCTTTGTTATTTCCTATTCATATTTGCTCTTGGTTTAGTTTGCTCTTCTCTTTCTATTAAGGAAGAAGTTTACATGACAGATTTGAGATTTTTCTTATGTTTAGTATAGGTGTTTACAAGTACAAATTTTCCTCTAAGCACTGCATGAGCCCTGCATCCTACAAATTTTGATATATTGTGCTTTGGTTTCTATCTCAAAGTACTCTAATTTCCCTGCAACTTTTCTTTTTACCCATTGTTGATTTAAGAGAGTGGTGTTTAATTTCCACACCTTTCTGAATTTTCTAAATTTCCTTCTGTTGTGTTCAGAGAATATATTTTATATGATCTTAGTCCTTTCACCTGTATTGACTTGTTTTGTGTCCAAAAATAAAAAATAAGAAAAAAAGAACTCTAATAAATGGACTCAACTAAATGGAATTAGAACTAAGGACTCCCCAACTTGTATCAGCTAGCTTGAAGATGATACAGTGTGGACTTTTCTTGTTTGTCATGATGTCTGGCTCAGAAAACACACTTCATAAATATCTGTAGATTAAATGAGCTAGAAATAGATGACAAAGGATAAAGCTGTCCCTTGCTATTTCTTAAGTATAGATATAAATGCAGGAATGAGAAAAATGCGTATAATTAGCTTTCTAAGCACCTATAATTAGATAATACCACTGATCTCTAGAAGAGCGAGATTAGTCATTTAAAAAGACATACGTACATGGGAATGGAAGGACAGTTAGGAGAGTTATAAATTTAAGGAAGACTGAGACAGTTTATATGAAAGATATCTGCTGTAACTAACGACATTTTGAGAGTTAACCAACCCACTGATACTACAAAGAACCACAGTCTGTCAAATCAAAAATACCGTTCTTTTGGCCTCAACTCTTGCTCACTAAGTACTAGTATTGGAGAAGTCCCTGGGGTTCTGCGGTAGCAGGCCATGGGCCTCGGCCCTGCTCACCACTGACTGCAACCAGGCTGCAGCTGGAGCCAGAGCCAGAAGCCCCAGGGTCCTGAGAGGGAGGGCTGTGGACCTTGGCCTTACCCACTGCTGACCACAACCAGGCTGCAGCTGGAGCCAGATCCAGAAGCCTCGGGGTCCTGAAGTGGCAGGCAATGGGCCTTAGCCCTACCCACTGCCAACCACAACCAGGCCAGCAATGGAGATAGTCATGGGCCAGCACCTGTCCCCCTTTCTCCTTCCTTTCCAACAAATCTTAGAATGTACTTATAATTAAAAAAAAAAAAAATTGTAAGAAAAACATAGTCTAAACAAAATTTACAAAACAGGACTTAGGTTAGAAAAAATACTTAAACACATATGGATTAACATTTGCACTATACAAAGAGCTCATATAACTAATAAACCCACGAAAACTGAGGAAAAAAAGTGCTAGTAATGTATTAAACTGGCCCCTGATTCAGGAAGGTGGGGACACCCATGACAACCTTAGAATCATTTCTGAATATCTGAAAATGAGAAAATGAAAATTTTCCATTAAAATACAATAAAAATAAGAGTAAAATACATTACCAAGCTAGACACATGCAAGGTGATCACTGAGGGTGGGTATTCCCACTGATGTGGGGATGTGCTGGCTCCGCACCAGAAATCCACTTACAGAGAGAGAGATAAAAGTTTTATCACTTCATTGTCTCTCTAACACCAGCTGACTGCCACTGGGCACACAGTCGACAAAATGATGGTGAGATTTCAGTTAATCGATTCATATGCAGGACAGTAGGTTTGATTTGGGAGCTTCAAAAGAAGTGTCTGCTAAGTCTAGTTGATACAAGGCCAAAACTGTGATTCAAAAAGCCAGCTGTGACAGCTTCCTCATTAGGAGGCCTGCAACCAGGACAGTCATAAGCAGCACAGAGTGCAGGCAGTGGGGAGGGAGTGCTATCAGTTTCTCCAACACCACGAGAGCATCAAATGCAGAGAAAAGGGAATAAAAATGGCAAGGAGAAAGTGAAATGAGCAGGTGTGCAACTAAATTAGTCAGGACATATCTTTATGCACAAAGAAATTTGAACAGGTTTTCTTATATATAATTAGTCAGGACTTCCCTCAAAAGGGAAGTTATTGACCAAAAGAACAGACGAGTTCAGACATGTCAGGAATATTGGTCTTAAATGCTGTCTTCAGGGCTCCCTCTCTCTCCCATCCCTTCTTTTCTCTGGGTTGGCTTTATTCTTTGCTGCCACATATGTATTTTGTTCAAGCAACTGGGGACACAGCCACTGGAAGCCCCAAACTTAAATTTCCCTAGCCTAGAATCCCAAGCAGAAAAAAAGCTCCTCTTTCTAAATGCCATAGATTGATATCAAGAAAACCTCTCATTCCTCTATACAGCCACATATCCAGCCTTGTACCAGTCACTCTACCAAGAACGTTGGATCCTTTGATTGACCCAAGCTAGCAAACTGGGGACACAGCCACTGGAAGCCCCAAACTTAAATTTCCCTAGCCTAGAATCTCAAGCAGAAAAAAAGCTCCTCTTTCTAAATGCCATAGATTGATATCAAGAAAACCTCTCATTCCTCTATACAGCCACATGTCCAGCCTTGTACCAGTCACTCTACCAAGAACGTTGGATCCTTTGATTGACCCAAGCTAGCACAGAAGTCTTGGACATTGTCAATACAGGGGCCATTAGAACCACATAGAGGGAACTCGGGAGTTCCCCTAAGGAAAGTGAGATCTGGTCCCAGAGAAGTGAGGTGGGAAACATGGAAGAAATTCTTAAGGAAAATGAATCTGCTTCATAAAGATGGAGGATGGGAAAATGTACTGCCTGAGCAGAAGGAGAAATCACCACTAAAGGGTCAATGTACTGATACTGAGGCAATATACATATGAGCAGACACTCCTTGAAGCCTGTCTAGCTATGTTTTAAATCAGAGCATTTCCCCAATTAATATCAGCAGGATGTTTTTGGTATAAATAGCAAATACTCAAAGCAAACTAGCTTAGAAAAAAAAACAAACTAAAAATCGAAGGTTTCGATGTCTTCTGGTAAGGCTTGATTTGGAAACTCAAAGCGACAGTGACCTCAATTCTGGTTCCTCCTTTATTAGCATTTCTCAGTGTTGGCTCCATTATCAGCAAGCTTCCCCTTTGTGGTCTGGAGATGGCTCCCAGGGTTTCATGTTTTTTCGTTTATGATAAGCACAGAAATAAATCTTTCTCTAATTCCCAGATAAGAGACCTGGGGTTGAGTCTGATTTAATCAGTTAGGTATTTTCCCCCTATATCCAACAAATCATTGAAATCAAGGGAAAGGGGTTGTATCAATCATTTTAAGCTTGAGTTCCTTGCATCAACCCTGAAGCAATGGACTGTGTGAGGGAAAAATGAATATCCAAGCAAATATTGGACTGCTATTCCCAAGAGAAGAAGGAGTAGATATTGGTTAGGCAAAAGGAGTTAATGTTCACAGTGAAAATTATGAATATAATTTCTTTTATGACTCACAGACATTTCAGGACTTTATAATGCTTCAGAGTCATCACGATGATTATTAGTTATTATAAGGTGTGGTGATACTTAGAAAGACTGGAAAAAGACATACAAATGACATCTTTAAAGCCTCTAATCCTAGAAAATAAGAATTACAGAAAGGTGAAGTGATTTCTCAAAAACTAGTTAGTGTATACTATAATTATAATTTTGGTCAAAGTTTCCTTGTATTTTTCCCTATTATCATGAAGGTAGCCAGCACTACTGAATTATTATTGCATGAGTTATGTGACACTATAAAATGCTTTCATCACTGAATGAAGACTTATAAATGATGGAATACTGTTTTTCTCTATTTTATGTTTTTTGAGGACTTTTAACAAATCACTGTTCTGTCTGATGGTTTCTCTAGTTTTACTGGACCATTTTTTCATCACCCTTTTATGCACTGGATGAAAGATGGTCCTAGGAACAAATCCACAGTGGCTTTTAAGTAAAAAATGATTAGTTATGGGCAGAATAACATTGCATTAGAGTTGTTTTGCTGCAACTCTTTTGCATGCTCCATAAACTCACATGAATTATAATTTCTACATTATATTACTTATTTTTCCCATGAAAAGAGTTCAAGAATAGTTTCAAAGAAGATTTATAATCTGGCATAAATTTACACAGCAATAGTGGAAAAATCCCAAAGGTAAATATGAAAAGAAAATGTTCAACAGGCTTATAAAAATTGATTCAAAGTTTTCGAAAAAGAAACCATGACTCAGAACAAGTTTTTATGTTATGATCTCTGTTACCACTATATATTCCCAATCTCTGTTTTGGATTATGTCCCCAGAAAGTCATCAAACAAGCCTAAAGGAGGTATTCTCTTGCTTCAGATGGCCAAACAAGCAGCATACACTCACATCGATACCATATTCTTATTCTCATGATCTAAAATGTCTTTTGTTAGACAGCATGTTTATTAAGCCATTCACTCTTCTAAATATCCCTGAAATTATAGATGCAAAGATCCTTAACAAAATGTTAGCAAATCTAATTCATTAATATACAAAAAATCATAAATGTACTAAATGGGATTTAACCCACCTGTGTGAGGTTAACTGAACATATGCAAGTCAGCCAACACAATTTATTGCTTTAGCAGATTGAGGAAGAAAAGTAATATAATAATTTCTGTAGATGTTTTGATAAATACCCTTTTTTATTAAATACTCTCCACAAACTAGAAATAGAAGAAAATTTCTATTCTTCTTTGTTTCTAAGAAAACAAAGGGCATCCATGAAAATTTTGAGGTAGTGCAATACTTAATAGAGAAATATTAAATTCTTTCTCCCCCAAATTAAGAATAAGACAAGGATGTCTACTGTTATCTCTCCTATTCAACATTATGCTAGAGTACTACTGAGTGCAATAGGACAAGAAAAGTTAAAAGAAAATAAAAGACATGCAGATTGGAAAAAGAGTACTAAAACTGTCTTTCTTTGCCATGCTGATAACATGTAAAAGAAAAAAAAAAAGACATGCAGATTGGAAAAAGAGTACTAAAACTGTCTTTCTTTGCCATGCTGATAACATGTATTATTTAACTTTTCTAGTAGATTTCTTAGGTAAGCCCTAAGGAATCTACCAGAAAAATATTGAAATTAATAAGTAAATTTAGCAATGTCACAACATGAAAAACCAGCATGAAAATATCAATTGTATTTATATATACTAGCAATGAAAAATTTGAAGATGAAATTTTAAAAACCACTAGAATAGCACTTAAAATATTAAATACTTATTCATAAATTTAACAGAATATATATGTAAGACATCTACATAGAAAAATATAAAACATTTCTGAGTTTAATTAAAGAGGACTTAAATTAATGAAAGACACACTGTGTTTATGGGTTGGAAGACTCAATATTGTTAATATATTAATTCTCCACAGATTGCTGTATAAATTCATTACAATCTCGATCAAAGTATTAGCAGGATTCTTTCTAGAGATTTAAAAGCTGATTTTAAGATTTATTTTGAAAGACAAGGAACTAGAATCATCTAAACAATCTAGAACAAGAAGAACAAAATTGAAGGACTTATTCTGCCTGATTATGGACTTATTATAAACCTGGAGTAATCGAGTAAGTGTAGCAAAAGGACAGACAAATAGACAAATGGAACACAATAGAGAGTAAAGAAATAAATTTACATATATATGGTAAAATGATTTTCAAAAATGTTGTTAAAGTAAATCCATGGGATAAATAAAGATCTCTTACATAAATGATACAGAAACTGGGAAGGGAGAAAGGAAGGGTAAGTGGGGAGAGGTTGGTCTATGCATATAAAATTACAATTACATAAGAAGAATAAGTTCTGATATTCTATCACATAATAGGGTGGCTATGGTTAACAGTAAAGTATTGTATATTACAAAATAGCTAGAAGAGAAGCTTGTGAATGCTCTCACCACAAAGAATTGATAAATGCATGAAGTGATAAATACACTAATTACCCTGATTGGATCATTATTACAACATATATATGTATCAAAACATCAAACTCTACCCCATAAATATGTACAATTATATTGCATCAATTTAAAAAATATCTTTATTATAAATGATAGTGAAACAACTAGATATCCATATTTTTTAAAAAGAATATTTTAAAATTCATATTTATAATACTCAAAAACTGGAAACAGTCCAGATGTTTATCAAAGGATGAATGTATCCTTTGTAATAAGTTTTGTAATTTTATGCAATAGCATACTAATCAACAATAAAGAGAAACAAACAACTTACACAGACCATGACATAAATGAGTCTCAAAAATATTTTGCTCAATGAAAAAAGCTAGTCACAAAAAAGTTTGTACTGTTTGGTCCGATGAAATTCCAGAATAAGTAAAATTAACCAATGGTGATAAAAATCAGATCAGTGGTTATTTCTCAGGGACATAGGTTCATTGAAAAAGAGCATGACAGAATTCTGTGGGATGATAGAAAATTTCTGATTCTTGATATGAAACCTACTTTCAGATGAAAGTGAGAGAGAGTACCAATATGGCTAAATATTAACAATAAGAAAATCTAGATAAAGGGCATCGGAAGTTCATACTACTATTGTCATAACTTTTCTGTGGTCTTGGAATTTGTTTTAAGTAAAAACTTTTTTGAAAAAAGTAATTAGGCTGGCCAGTTAATTCAGTTGGTTAGAGCGTGGTGTTATAACACCAAGTTCAAGGGTCTGGATCCCTGTACCTGCTAGCCACCAAAAATAAATAAATATATAAACAAATAAATAAAAATTTTAAAAGTAACTAATGTTGTCCAATCCTCAACCTAAAAGGATTTCAAAAAACTTATAGCAAGAATATGCACAAAAATAGAAAAAACAATTCTAAAATTCAGATCCGACCACAAAAGACCCCCAATAGCCAAAGCAATCCTGAGCAAAAAGAACAAAGCTGGAGGCATCACTTCAAAATATACTACAAAGCTATAGTAATCAAAACAACATGGTACTGGCATAAAAAATACACACATGGACCAATGAAACACAACGGAGAACCCAGAAATAAATCCATGTATTTACAGCTTACTGATTTTTGACCAAGGTGCCAAGAACACCTACTGGGGAAAGAACAGCCTCTCCAGCAAATGGTGCTGGGAAAATTGGATATCTATAGACAAAGAAACTAGACCACAGTCTCTCATCACATACCAAAATCAACTCAAAATGGATTAAAGACTGAAATGTTAGACATGAAATTATAAAAGTACAAAAAAACAGGGGAATTACTCCAAGACATTGATCTGGGCAAAAAATTTATGAGAAGACTTCTAAAGCACAGGCAACAAAAACAAAAGCAAAAATAGACAAAAGGGATTACATCAAACTAAAAATCTTCTGCACAGCAAACCCAAAGGAAGCAGCCAACAGAGTGAAGAGGCAATCAGCAGAATGAGAAAAAATATTTGCAAATTATTCACCTGATAAGGGATTAATATCCAAAATATACAAGGAACTTAACAAGTCAATAGCAAGAAAACAAATTCTGATTAAAAAATGGGCAAATAACCTGAATAGACATTTCTCAGAAAAAGATATACCAATGGCCAAGAGATATACACTTAAAAATCTCTAAATCTGGGGACATTTTCTCTCTGGGCCTTTGTTATTCATGTCCAGATTTAGAATCGGAGAATGTGATTACTATGATTTCTAATTTTTCTTCTGAATTTTTAAACAATAAATTTTTGAAGACCATAGACATTTGGAAATAATATATACATTTTTTGATTCTTGGGTGTAAGCTTTCCACATATCTCTTTAGTCAGCCTTGTTAATGTTATTCAGATTCTCCATTTCAATATATTCATTTTGGTTTAGTTGAGCTGCTATAAAAGGAAAATGATGTTTTCAGATTACTGAAGTCAATTGTGCTTCTGCCAATTTTTCCTTTTAATTCTATGGCTGCTTTATATTTTTATTTTATTTCATACATTTCTTCATAGGTTTGATGTCTCCACTACTTATCCTTAATGCCTTTGCCTTTAATTCAATTTTACATTACTTTTGCCATTTTTGCTGCCTTTTATCTATCTGGCCATATAGATTATTTTAAAATTTTAGTTGTTGGGGTCAGAAACACAGATTGAACAAGACAACTCAAAAGAGAAAAGTTCATTGGATGATATTGAGGTTTCTCATAGAAGAATTGAACCACCACACCACAGGAGGAGAAGGCAAACATCCCATGCAAGGGCACAGTATACACTGTACAAGGCATGGAGAAAAGAAAGTGACATGATTTGGAAAGTACATGCTCAACTGCTTGACTAGAGCAGAGAGTTCGTGTTGGGGATGAGTGGAAAATGGGAATCGTGAGATCAGGCTTTGAGTCTCAGGCTGAGACTTGGGTTTCACGCCTTGTGGCAGCTTTTATGAGAAAAAGTTTGCTTTGGTTCCCCAATATCTCTGTACTTCTACACACATGTTCACTAATAGTCTTAATCTGGTCATAACAGTTTGTGTAAGAAGAAGATACCAACACTTCCAAACATGGAGTTCAAATAGTTTGTCCTCCATTACCAAAGAGGAGTTGAGCTGAGGTCAAAGTTCCATGAGCAGAACTGAGCTCGGCACAGAACTAAGACCCTAAAGGAGGAAGTTCTGAGGATAGGAATGTATGGATGGAGGTTTCTATCAGTGGTTAAAGCCGTTCTTTTTACAACCGCTGGTTCTGAGCCTGAGCTTGTACTTTTCCAGACACTTTCCCAAGCTCATCCTTATTCCGCCTTTAAACTTAGTCCCTCTCTTCCTGCTTCAGGCGCTGATTAAAACTAACACTTTGTGACAAGCTGCCACACTCCATGCTTGTTTAAATAGGGATAAATCAATTACCAACCTTCCTCCTGGGCTGTGAAAGGAAATTACTGGTAACATGTAAATCCCATGGAAAGTACGAGGTATTAGGTGCAAATGGAAAGTGCTAGGTAAACGTGAAGGAGGACAATGAGGAAAGAAAAAGAAAATCCTCTTCTCGTTGGCCGCAGTAAATTGGAGTCTTCTTTATTTAACAGGCGAGGATAGTTTCAATGTCCAAGCATCTGACTATAATCGCTTTACTACCGACAAATCTGTAAAAAGATAATTTTATCATATTAACAATATCTTATCACTACTACTGTGACAGATGCAATGGAGCGACCAAACTTGTTATTTGATGAAACCAATTTGGTTTTTATAAAGCAAATTTTTATTGGCAGATAAAAGCACTTTCAGGTGAACTGTAGAATGCAAGGGCAGTGATATCTGGAATGCTTTATCTGACTGAAAGCTTTACTACCAAGGAGATACAAGCAGCTGACCTAATAAACCAGAGACTTCCAAAATTCATTCTATAAAAGTCAGGGATTTTACAGCTGCACTGTCTTTTCAATTCCAAATGCAATCATGACATGTAATTGTCACTAAAATCTCTCACACATATTTTTGACTTACTATACTGTTTTTCTGAATCATCACTCTGAATTCTTAAGTGAAAATAGCAATTAATTTCACAAAAACTTGACAAAATGTTGATGCAATGTGCCATTACTGAGTTATAAAGATAAACTACGCTCCTGTGACCTGGCCCCACCACTATCCATCCCCCCACCTCTCCACCCCTGCCATCTCCTGTTCTCACTGCTTAAACTCACTGAGGACATTTCACACTCAACTTTTTGTCCAGGAGCCCAGAGTCTTCCATTCTCATGACTTGAGGTTTGTTTATGATTCAAAGGTCAAAAATGCATATTTGTTCAGTAAAATAGTAAGAGCTTTATTAATGAAGAAAGACTTTTCTTCTAAGTAGTTCTCAATGTCTGCCTATTATGTGTGATAATATTAATTTTGCTGTCAAGTTAAATTTTGTAAATTTATCATTGAATTAAAAATTCTGGGGGAAATATTCTCATTCCTTGAGTAAGATTTTTACAACTCTCTTATTTGACACACTGGGATCATAAAAACAAAAGAATGTACTATTTTAGCTGCCCCAGAACAGTTACTCTAAAATTGTTAATAACAGATATTTCGCTATAAGAATACTGTTTCCGTAGTCTGTCCTTAATTCTATGAAAACCATTGTATAAAGAGCATTTCAGCTGTTGGTATAATTCTTATTTTAGTATTGTTAATCTGCTTGGTATATTCTCGTTAAAAGGTCATACTTTTGGAAAGGAAGTCTTTAAATATATGATTTCTGAAAAATGCTTAAATCAGTCATAATCATAGAAAATCTTTTTAAAGTCCTCTGAGCAGTTTGTCTTCTTTTCTCAATATCAAAAGTCTGAGGTCAAGGGGTGGGGATGCCATTTGCTGGTGTTGGATTAGTGACTCTACGATAACATTGCTAATGTCTCTGACATTCTCTGGGCCTTTTCCTCAAGGTCACAGATGGCTGCAATGAATCCATGTTTATTCCTCCAGCTGAGGTATAGAACTCAAGTATTTACTTTTTACAGCCTTTATAGTACAGGCAGTCAAGGAATAAGGTAGTTAGGGAGGGTAGTGTTTGCCTTAGTAATAACCATGTAACTACTTTAAACAGAAACTAGGTAAAAGAATTAAGGGAAGAAAAGACAATATTTATAAAAGTAATGCAACTATAAACATCTAGAAATAAACTTAAGAAAATGAAAATACAACATATCAGAGTTTGTGGGAGGCTGCTAAAGAAGTACTTTGAGCCCCCAAGAGAGGCCACAGCCATGACTGAGCTCCCAGGACAAAGGCAGCAGCAGAGCCATAGACTTCCCAGTGCCCTCCATGTGCACAGGACTCCCAGGCCACCAGCCAGGCAAGTCCATGCCCCAAAGAGAGGCCATAGCCACCAACAACCCCCAATGACCCAAAGCAGCAACAGGCAGCTGAGCATAAACAAAACTCTCTGATATTGCTCCAGACACCAGGGTGGAACAAGTAGACTGCAATATCTTTACCCACAGTGACCAGCCACCAACAACCCCCAATGACCCAAAGCAGCAACAGGCAGCTGAGCATAAACAAAACTCCCTGATATTGCTCCAGACACCAGGGTGGAACAAGTAGACTGCAATATCTTTACCCACAGTGACTAAAAACCAATGGAGAGAGGCAAGAAATATGAAAAACCAAGAAAGTATGACACTTCCAAAGGAATACAACAGTTTTCAAGTTCTAGACCCTATAGAACAGGAAGTCTTTGAAATGACTGACAAGTAATTTTGAGCAGCAATTCTTAGGAAACTAAATGAGATGCAAGAAGACTCAGTTGGACAATACAATGAAATGAAAAAAAAGTATACAGGACCTGAAAGAGGAAATGTACAAAGAAACCCATGCCCTGAAAAAAAATGTAGCAGAGCTTATGGAGCTGAAGGATTCATTAAACAAAATAAAAAATACAACAGAGAGCTTAACCAGCAGGCTAGATCAAGCAGAATAGAGAATATCTGACCTTGGGGATGGTTTGTTTGAAATAACACAGGTTGACAGAAAAAAAAGGAAAAAGAATTTAAAAACTTGAAGAAAATCTGAGAGAGATAACAGACAACCTCAAGTGCTCCAATATCTGAATCATGGGTATTCCAGAGGGGTAGGAAAAAGGAAATGGCATTGAAAACATATTCAATGAAATAATACCAGAAAACTTCCCAAGTTTTTTTTTTTTTTTTTTTTTTTTTTTTTTTTTTTTTTT
>NW_007728816.1:209899-259395 GCF_000696425.1 Galeopterus variegatus
GGATCCGAACCCTTGGGCGGGAGCACCGCCACGCTTCCCAAGCGGCGCACTTATCCAGTGCACCACCAGGCTGGCCCAAAAACTTCCCAAGTTTAAGGAGAGATACAGATCTTAAAATTCAGGAAGCTCAAAGATCTCCTGACATATTCAACCCAAAAAGTTCCTCTCCAAGACATGTTATAGTCAGATTGGTTAAACTCAAAGACAAAGAGAGAATCTTAAAAACTGCAAGAGAGAAGTGTCAAGTCACCACCTATAAGGGAACCCCTATCAGAATAACATCAGACTTTTTATCAGAAACCCTAAAAGCCAGAAGAAAATGGGATGGTATATTCAAAATACTAAAAGACAAAAATTGCCAGCCAAGAATAGTATACCCAGCAAGATCATCCTTCCAAAATGAAGGACAAATAATATATTTCCCAGACATCAAAAACTGTGGGAGTTCACTACTACACAATCAGCCTTACAAGAAATTCTCAAGGGAGTACTGGGTCTGGTACCTGAAAAATGACTATCATTACCATGAATACTCAAGATAGAACAAAACCCATCAGTAAAATAAAATGTTAACAATAAAGAGAAAAAAAAAGTTTATCCACTATTCCAATAAACCAACAAACACAGAAGACAATCAGTAAATCAGAAAGAAAGGAACAAAAGGTATTGAAAGCATCTAAACAAAAATCAATATAATGCCAGAAGTAAATCAATATCTTTCAATAATAACTCTTAATGTAGGGGCCAGCCCGGTGGCGCACTTGGTAGAGTGCGGTGCTTGGGAGCGCAGTGGCGCTCCGGCCGAGGGTTCGGATCCCATATAGAGACCGGTCTGCTCACTGGCTGAGTGTGGTGCGGGTGCGACACCGAGGGTTGCGATCCCTTACCGGTCACGAAAAAAGACAAAAAGGAAAAAAATAAAATAAAAATAAATAACTCTTAATGTAAAAGGTTTGAATTCCCCACTCAAAAGACAGACTGACTGACTAGATTAAAAAGCTGGACCCAACAATATGCTGCCTTCAAGAGACCCACCTCACCTGTAAAGACACACATAGACTAAGAGTGAAAGGGTGGAAAAAGATCTACCATGCAAATAGAAATGAAAAAAGAGCTGGAATAGCTATTCTTATATCAGATAAAATAGACTTTAAACAAAAAACCTAAAAAAAGATAAAGAAGGCCACTATACAATGATAAAAGGATCTATCCAACAAGAAGACATAACAATTATAAATAATTATGCATCCAACATCAGAGCAGCTAGATTTATAAAGCAAACACTATTAGACCTAAAGAAAGAGATAGACACTAATACCATAATAGTTGGGGACCTGAACACCCCACTCCCCACACTGGACAGATCAATTAGGCAAAAAATCAACAGAGAAACACAAGACCTAAATAACACTTTAGACCAATTGGACTTGGCAGATATATATAGAGAACATTTCATTCAACGATGTCAGAATATTCATTCTTTTCTTCAGCACATGGAACATTCTCCAGGATAGACCACGTGTTAGGCCACAAATCAATTCTCAACAAATTCAAAAAAATTAGAATTATTCCATGTATTTTTTCTGACCATAATGGGTTAAAATTAGAAATCAATAACAAACAAAACTCTGGAAACTATACAAATATGTGGAAATTAAACATTCTGCTTAATGACATATGAGTCCAAGAAGAAATTAAACAGGAAATCCAAAAATTTATTGAAAATGATGACACATCATACCAAAACCTGTGGGATACTGCAAAAGCAGTACTAAGGGGGAAATTTATTGCACAAAATGCTTACCTCAGAAGAATGGAAAGATGGCAAGTAAACAACCTAACACTTCACCTTAAAGAATTAGAAAAACAAGAACAATCCAAACCCAAAATCAGTACACAGAAAGAAATAATTAAGATCAGAGCAGAACTAAATTAAGTAGAAACCCAAAAAATGATACAACAAATCAATTCAACAAAGAGTTGGTTTTCTAAAAAAGATGAATAAAATTGACTAACCAGTAGTAAGGCTAACTAAAAAAAAAAGAAGAGAGAAGACACAAATAACAAAAATTAGAAATGAAAATGGTGATATTACAACTGAAAGTGATCTACAGATTTAATGTAATCCCCATCAAAATTCCAATGACATTTTTCTCATAATTGGAAAAAAACATTCCTAGCATTTATATGGGAGAACAAAAGACCAGGAATAGCCAAAGTAATCCTGAGCAAAAAAAATAAGCACTTACTTTTTCCCTTTACCTTAACAGAGTCATTAAGTGGTCACCTAGCAATTTAAAATCATGGGATCATTGTTAAGTGAGATAATAGCTACGACATACTTTTAATTGTTTCAGCCTTTTCCCCAAAATGTGGTATCTTAGGTGTGAGATTTTTAATAGTCGTAAACACTAACTCTTTATAATGTTCACTAAGACATGACAAATGAATAAAATTATTTTTCTTACTATAAAATTCACATATTCATCAGTAAAATATAGTTTATAAAACTCAGAATGGGCTTTTAAAAACAATCATGAAACATTTTCTAGAAATTGAGAGAGGAAAAGCTAATTGTCAGGTTTGGGAGTATAGACATTGTCCTACAGACATGGGGGGAGGGCGTTGTTCTTCAACTGAACCAAAATGTAATGAAATCTAAATTTAATTAAGTATATGGAAGTAGTGATACCAAATGTCCAAACTTTTCCGATCTTCTGAAAACCGAATTGTATATATGGTGGCTTAGAATTGTTAGGGGCTTCATTCATAGACCAAGGACATAACATCTTTAATTTGTTGTGATAGCTAACTTGATAAAATGCAGCTAAAGAAAGATGTTCTGGGAAAGTAGGTAGAACTCACAAGCCAATATGGTGAGCAAAAAAAAAAAAACAAAGTCTGGTAATTAATAGGGAGGCAAATATCAGATATCCTGGATTTTCCTCTTCAAAATGTTTAAATTATCAGACAAAATAACAACTTGACATAAAGCAAAAGTCTGGTAATTAATAGGGAGGCAAATATCAGAGCCAGAGAGGGTCCTGGATTTTCCTCTTCAAAATGTTTAAATTATCAGACAAAATAACAACTTGACATAAAGCATCTGTAAAACTGAGTCTCATATGAAAGGTACATAATCAAAAAGAACAATTTAGTATTTGGGCACGTACAAATGCATTGTGTATTCTATTAATTCATTCCACTAATATTTATTAAGCATCTATTGTATGCTAGGCATCATGTTAGAAACTGGGAAGATTTTAGCAAAACCCCTATGTTGACATGATTCTTTTATAATGTCACTTTTGCCACCGTCACCACTATACTTGCAGCTGTCCTCCTTCATTAGCCTGGCAGCTGCTGAAGCCATCTAGGTTTGGAGAACCGCCATTCTCTGAAGATGAGACTTCAAAAGCACCACTGAATAGAACTGGAAATGCCCTGGGGACACAGAAGTAAATAATGTCTTCCTTATGCCTGTCTCCCATGGGAGGCTATAACAGGGTGGAAGGGGGACTATCTTGTTTACCAAGTTTATGGAGAATTTAAAAAGCTTCACCTACCTCTCCCTTCTGTATTCCCACTACTGAGAGTGCTGTTTTTATGGTAAGACTGAAGAAGGTAAACTATTAGCTGGAGATTTGGGCACTAGCTTCAAATTTGGGCTGTTAGGAAAAACCAGTGAAGAAACAGTTGAGGGGCATCTCCTCAAATCTTGCATTAGGAGGTAAAGGTGGGGAGGTGGGGTAAGAAAATAGATTTTCTTCTCACTTCCCTCTCCCATTCCCTGACTGATTGAAACAGAATTCTGGGCAGTGGTCCTGTTCATGGAATTAGAGTGTGCGATCCTTTTCATTATTTCCTGCAGAACACAGCTGGGCCAAGGTCACAGGTAATCAAGTACTAGCCCTGACTTCCCATTACTCATCCTTTCCCCCCACGCTCCATACTGTGCACTACTGTTTCCATACTTAAGTGCCTATCGAAAAGTTAGTTGTACAGTTTAAAATTTTCATGTGGAGCACAGTAACTCTTAAGAGAGAAGAGGTGTTATATCGTTTCAATGATGAGTAAATATTTGAAGATCCACATGTAGTTTGTCAGCAGCACTCCTGTCAGCATGAATAAAATAAACAGGCTCAGAAAGCAACTGACCCAAAGGGAGTAACTACCAGTCACAGTATAAGTTCGTACGACTCAAGTCAGCAATAATTACACCATCCTCTATCATACCCTTGGTTCCATGTCTTCCCCATTTCTTTTTATTAAAGCAGTTCCTCTGGATCAAGAAACATGCACACTTTGATTACTAGTGCATGTGTGTGTGTGCTCTAAACTCTGTTTCCAGTGCAATCGCTGTACAGCAATTCACACAAGGGAAAGAACATTCATCTTTTCTTCTTTCTGATGGAAGAAGAGTTTTATTATGCTCCATGTTTTCATTGAAAGTCAAGGCTACAATTTATGTGCTTTATGCCTCCAATTCTTGTGCCCTTCTTCCTCCCTGTTGGCACATTAAATTCTCCACGATGGAAAAAAAAAAGTAAGTTATAGCTGAATTTCTACTAGTAAGTAACACAAGGAATTTTCTTCTATTGCCAGGTTTGGGGTGTATATATGTGGAAAGATAAGCATAGCCACAGTTTAGAATAATATATATAGTCACATGTAAAAAAAAAACATATATAAGAATGCTTTTTACATTCACCTGTAGTAGAACTGGGCTCCTATAACATGAAAAGGATCTCAAAAGATGTCAAAAATTTCTGACGGGAGAGGAATTCCACACAACTGTATGATTAAAGTGGTTACTCAGAATGGCTGCATCCATGAGCATCTGGGAAATACTGTGACAGCCAAGAAGGCCACTACAGTGTGGTCTAGCCCAGAGATCAGATGCCCAACACACATAGGAGTTTACAAGAGATGTGATTAAAACAGTAAGAGACCCGGAGATACATCAACCCTCCAACACAGAAGTCAGCCATGAATCATAAACTAGTCTGGCAGGCAGAAACCATGGTGATACTGTTGGGGATCAGAAAATGATACTCCAATTATAGTGCTTTAGCATGCGGAGTACTTTGAACTAAAGGACATTGGAAGAGCCTCAGAATGAAAGTCCCTTTCTGATATTCTCCTAGCCTTATTCCTGCTCCCTTTTCTCTCTCCAGGCAAGTCACAGTAACTGGAATTCCCCTTCCCCAAGGCAGGTCAAAGAAACTAGTACCCATCTCCCCCAAAGCCAGCCATAAAACCTAGACATATTACTCCAACCCTCCCCCGACTTTCTCTATAAAAGCTGGCCATAAAAAAAATTCTCTGATTGGCTGATATATGTCATAAGACCCTCATTCCATAAGGGGTGCCTTCCTTATACCCGAGAGGAAGAAATATTACAGAGGTCAAGACAAATCTGAATAGATGGGCCTTGCAGGGTTTCCCCTCTCAGTCTATTATTTAATCATTCCTTTTTTGTCCAATCATATTTTTACACAACTGTACATTTTTCACTGAACCTAAGCATTACAATAGATAGTTTTCCTTGGGTCTTTAGGTCTTCATTTCTGAAGGCTCCTGTGTCACATAAAACTTTGAGTAAGTAAACTTTTTGTCCAATCATATTTTTACACAACTGTACATTTTTCACTGAACCTAAGCATTACAATAGATAGTTTTCTTTGGGTCTTTAGGTCTTCATTTCTGAAGGCTCCTGTGTCACATAAAACTTTGAGTAAGTAAATTGGTTAAACTTTTCTCTTGTTAATCTTTCTCATGTTATAAGAGTGTCAGCCATGGCCCTCATGATGGGTCCACCCCTACAATATGAAGGAATTAAGCAAAGTGAGATTTCAAAACTTTTTATAGATAATCAATGGCCAGGATATTTACAAGACCCAAAATGTAAAGGCAAAGCAGGCAGGAAACCAAATATGAAGACCTATATAATAGATGGATCTCTTATAATTATGAAGAAATTTCTATGCCCTTTGTGCAAAAGTTGAAACAAATTCCCAGGCACAGTTAACCTTAGAGGTTAGGGCAGAAGCCTGTAAGTAGAATTGATAAAACAAAACAAAACAAGGTAACAAAAAGAAGCTCTCATATTTATTGAATGCTTATCATATGCCAGCCACAGTTCTAAATGCTTTACATTTGTAATATATTTATTGAACAAGTTTGACTCCTGGGATTTAATCAGTATGCAACTTTATTTTTTATGTCCTCTCTCCATGAAATGTACTCAATGAGAGGAATTTCTCCCTCTCCTCTGGAAGAAAACTTGAGTATGCCCTGTGAGATTTCTGTCACTGGTAATAGAAAATCTTGCCATATCTTTACATTATAAACACATTCTCATTTAGTAAATAAAATAATTCCCCCTTCTATTTAATAACCAAATTTCCCAACTTGATAGTGATGGGAGATGGTACAGAAAGATAAGAGGGGCAAGAAGGTTCTTAGGTGAACAGAAAATGATGCCTGCTCTCTGTGCCTAGTAGGGTCCCACAAATGATACTTTTCTCATAGAGCTGTCAGTGGTCACTCCCTTAAGTTTTCTGGTCTTCAGGAGAAGGGACTCTATAATAAAATCATTTCCTCTCCCCTCAGCATGTTCCTTATTTACCTTCTCCCATATTGACACCTGATGGGCCTACAAGCATCTCCTTTGGACACACCTCTCAGCACACATCTAGTCCATATCTGATCCACAGAAAACATTCATGCATTGTTTTTTTTTTTTTTTTAGAATAAGCTTCATGAGCACAGAATTGGAATGCAAAGCTAAGGAGCTCAATTCGACTTCACTATGCCATCAAATTTCAACAGACTTCTAGAGTAGGAAAAAGACACCAAACCTACTGCATCTTTCAAGTTAGAAGATGTATATTGAGCTGTTTGAGTGTTTTGATTGAAACCCTCTGCCCTGACCTGAGAGAAATATGGAAGCATCTATACTCATACTTTGACATGGTGGGCAAGGGCAGTGCCCATCTTTCACGTTAGAAGATGTATATTGAGCTGTTTGAGTGTTTTGATTGAAACCCTCTGCCCCGACCTGAGAGAAATATGGAAGCATCTATACTCATACTTTGACATGGTGGGCAAGGGCAGTGCTGTGGGTCAAATGTGTCCCCCAAAGGTCCATGTATTAGAAACTTGATCCCCACCATAACAGTGTTAAGATGGTGGGAAATCTTATTAGGGTTAACTGAAAGTTGAGGCCATTCAACTTAGATTAGATAGTGAGGACTGTACGCTTGTGAATGGATTAATCCATTGATGGTTCAGTGGGTGGTCATGGGTGTGGTTCTGATACCCTGATAAGGAGAGTGAGTGAGCAGGTTAGCTGTCTTTTGCTTTGCCATTCACCATGTGAGATCCTGCATTGCTGTAGAGAATCACCACTAAGGACAAGGCCCTCACCGGATGCGTTTCCTGGGCTTTGGACTCCCTAGCCTCCAAAACTATAAAAAATAAATTTCATTTTTTTATAAATTACCCAGTTTCAGGTATTCTGTTATAGCAATAGAAATGGACTAATACAGGTAGATAAAAAACTGCAGCTAATCTTTTCAAGGAGATTCTGTTCATAAATCTAATCTCCAATAATCTGACTCTTTGATATGTACAATGTGTCATCATCAAACCTGCTTTGATATTCCTACAGAATGCTCTATCTTACAAAACCACTTTAACATTTCTTTTCTCTCTTGGTGCCTAAGTTGAAATTTGCAATTTGACATCCGATTGCTGTTATTACTTCATTTAATCTTTGTACAAACCATGTCCTATTAGTACCTTTATCTCCATTTTGAGAGATGAGGAAACTGAGGTTAAGTAACTTTCCCAGGTCACTTGCCCAGTTATAATTTACAAAGTACCCAAAGGCATTCACCTCTAGGGGGCAGTACATATTTGAACTCTGGTTAAGTATGGTGGGTGAGTGGGCAATGACAAGTGGTAAATAGTAGGGCTTAAAATTCAAGCTCAAGCAGGCTGTCTCCAAAGCCTTTGCTCTTCTTATACGCCATGTTATATCCTCTCTCAAATACCCAACTAAAAGATAAAATTAGTAAGCAAAAGTATTGGAATCTTCTCTGATGTCATTTTTTTAAAAAGAGCACTGTATTATATCACTCAGCATTGGTTCAAGGAACTGACCATATTAAGAAGAAATTGGGTGAGACCCAGAGGACAGTTGACATGCCTACTTCTGTCAACTAATAGATTACAGAAGTAAATTCTGGCCCACTCAACTTAAGCCTTATTATACCAGGAGCTATAGTTAATCCATAGTCTGATTTTTTTTTTTTAATCTGCAATTGTTGATTTATCCTTTCTTGTTTTACTCAGCCTTTTTAAGTGAAATTATTTGCCTGGCTTTTGACAATAACATTTCTCTGTTTGGACTCCTCCTGTTTAAAACTTTATTAATAGGCAATAAATGACCTAGTACTGGTCCTGTAAGAACCAGTAGAGAATCATATGCAATCAGCTTGTATTTGCCAGCCCCAGAAACTAGAGCAGATTAATAACTGTCCAGGTCCTGGCTGATCATGGATTATTAAATCCTCCAATTATGAAGATTAGTGGAAGCTGGAAATTGTTCTAAAATGTAAAAGTAAAAGTCATGTTCTTTCAGAATGTGCACCTGGATCTGAATGAGCTAGTCAAACAATAAAATAAGTTGAAGTGAGGGATATGATGAATTTCTTGGAATGTACTGCATTGAAATATTGCTTTGCCATTAAATCTTATTTGGAATCTCAATCACATTTTTATACTTTTAAAACATATTTTAGTCTTTTATATTAACATTAACAAAGAAAATGTAAAATATTCTAGATAGCGTTTAGGAAAATAGACTTATATCCATAACATTAGATTTCACAAATTATATGTTACGAAAATTAAAAAATTATCATTTACATTCTATTTCAAGCCATCAATAGTATAAAATAACTAAAATTAGTTTATGGCATTTAAATATTATGCACTAATGGTGATTTTATTTATACTCCACAAAACATCTCACATATCTCATGAATGATTAGCTCAATTATATTTAGTGTTATTATAAATACATTTCATCACACTCTGATTGATTATCGATAAATCTATGATTAATAAAAGAATTTGCTCTTAGTCCAAATGCCCATTATTAGATCATACAAGTTAAAAGAAAAAGAGAGATTAATAAACTAATGTACTAGATATCCTAAGACTTGGCTTTATAAGTTGGAAAGAAACAGAGAGAAAGAATGAGAGAGAAAGAAAAAGAGAGAGTATCATATGTGGGGGCAGGGAAGAGAAGGTGAAAGAAGAGAGAAAAAACCTTTAACATATTTCACATTTATCTATATGACCAAGACAGCTTTAACATTTCCCAAGCTTGACTAAACTTTGGACACAATTCTTCCTGACTATAGGCCCCTGACCTCCCTTTTCTTCGAGCATTTACTTTAGAAAACTTGCAGATGTAAATTATTTCTCTGCCCCTTTGAGACATAAATCTTCTACAACCCAGGATTGTCTTTCTCAGGAACTTGGGAGCCATCCCTTGGAATGTAATTGTTGAAGGAGAAAGTGTCTCTTCATCCAGCCTCTGTGGCAGGGTAGGTGCCTAACTTTAATAAGAGACAACTAGCAAACACAGATGGCCTAGTCACATTTACCAACCACACCCCTAACGTCCTGCACTAATTTGCCATTGGCTAATGCCAGTATTTAAAATTCTCCCACCTTTTGTTGCAACAGAATTCAGTTCAAAATCTTTCTCCTCTTTTGTAATAGCAGTGAATAAAATCTCTCCTGCTTGTTTAACTGGTCCAGTGAAATTTTTCTTTTACATTTGCCATTACTCTAACTTTGTTTAGCACATCTTTAATGCAGATTCGAACAAGTGAGTATCCAGACCCATTTATTCCCCTCACAGCCGTGGCTCCCAGATTCCTGGATAAATTACTGGAGACAGTTCGATTGGCTCAAAGAAACAAGACTTTTTTTTTGGCTGTATGGTATCCATGAGAGGCAAGCCTGATGGAGAAAGGGGAAATGTCAAGAACAATATAGAGCCACCATTCAATGTTAAAACATTTTATACAGATGTATCCTAAATTTGCCAGGTCCATCTCCATTTTCACAGCCTCCCTTTTCCTTAATAAACAGAGCAAAAGAGGCAGGAGTGGACATTTCTTGCTTTTCCTTGAACTTTTCTTCACTCTGGTGTCCTTGGGTATGTATACTGTCCTCAACTCCAGCTTTATGCTTTGGAAGAGACCAGATCACATACATTTTACACAAAGGAGGGAGGTACACATTAGAGAACCATAAAATGCTACAGACAAGCAATTACGTGGGACAAAAGAAGGAACAAAAGGAAAGCCAATATATAAACATAAGCCATTTAAAACTGGTCCCACCTAGAGGTGATAATGTAAATTGCTGCTTTATATACCAAGAATAGTTGGAAAATTATTTCTGAACTCTGTCCAGTTTATTCCAATTCTGTTTAAATATTACACACTTTAAAGGACAGGATCGAAATTATCTACTTCTTTTATATTATTCAGAGCACTTCACAAAGGCATATGGTAGATGCTTAATAAAATGTCCATCAAATGAATTGCTGTGCTTATTAAAGTTAGGCATGTAAAGGGGCTGATTAGTGCTTTTTAAGATTTTGAGAAAGATTTGTACTTGGCTTTTTATATTATTCAGAGCACTTCACAAAGGCATATGGTAGATGCTTAATAAAATGTCCATCAAATGAATTGCTGTGCTTATTAAAATTAGGCATGTAAAGGGGCTGATTAGTGCTTTTTAAGATTTTGAGAAAGATTTGTACTTGGCTGAGGTATTTAACATAGAAAACTACCTGTTTTCTCCAAGCTGATGGTCTCATGCAGTAAGCACAGAGATACAGAAAATCCTTCTACTTGCCCTGAATGTAATGATCATTGCATGGAAAATGAGATAGACTACTGGCTCGAACAACTGTCCAAGGGCATAAGCAGACTCCCGTTTCTCTATTGCTGCATAAAACTAACAGGTGGTAGTGTAGAAGAAACTTCATTTATGTGCAGTCACTGTGTAGTGTATTTTCTATGACTAGGTCTCAGTAATAATAGCTTTAGAATCTCTTTTAATAGACATCTTTTAGTACATATTTTGTCTGAAAAGTACAAGTGCAAGTCTGTTTAGAAAGAAGCCTTTCAGGAGGTAAAAATGGCTGTGGCTGAGATTAGATTTCATTCCTGTAAATCCATATGCAATTGAATGTGACTCTTATTTGTAATGCCTGTAGCTTCTTCCATTTGTTAATAAGTTAAATTGATCCTATCAATATTAATATTAATAGAGTAAAGGTCAGCAATCTTAGTTAAAATTCAGCCCAAGATTAGCAATTCACATTTACCGCTCAAAATGGGAATCTCTGTAAGACAATCATTAGAGAACATTGGAAATTATTCTTTTTATACCTAAAATTGGGGAGGTTTAGAAGTACCTTCTAATTCAGAATTATGGAAAAGCTGGGATTTCACAGATTGATTCACAAAACTTTCCCATTGAAAGCAGAACCTCCCAAGGACTCTATATTTGTACGTTTTCTAGTACAGTATCAACTTTTTGATATGGCAAGAGCAATGAAAGGCCATTGAGAAGGTGGTATCTTTTAAGAGTACATTTTGAGCCATTTCAGACAGAACCTGAAAACACTGAATACTTATTAGTTTTGATACCAGAAAATGACCAGTCTGGTATCAATTAGTATAGGAGAAAGATTGCTGGGGAGCCACTGTTGGGGAAATATAATTAAAAACAAACTGTTCTCTCAACCCAGAAATCTTCTCCACAAAGGGTAGTAGAGAAAGAAAACACTTTTATTATTGAATAAGCATTAAAACAGAATGTAATGTGCATTATAGGTAATCCATTAAGAGATTAAAAAGATAGAAAAAAATCTTACACTTTTATACAGCCAAGCAGATACAACCCATTACATAAATGTTTTCAAGATAAACAAATAATCCTCAAGTAAAGGCACTTGACAGTGTAACGGGATGAAAGAAGTGACTCCATTTTGTTAAACTTCTAAACTAAAAGCTTTTTTTCTTACTCTTGCAACCTGAACTGCATAGCTTGCAGATAGACATTAGGATACAATGATTCTTGTTCACATGATCGCTAGAACATAATGACTTTTGCTCACACTGTTCACACAATAATTATAGAAGAAATTATTAACCCAGGTGGCCATTCTTTACTACCTTAATAACTAGATCTGTTTGAGGTTAACAGGAACTGAATCCATGACTTGAATTCATGGAGAATGGTCACCATGAATCAGCTCCCACCCGAGAAGTTCTTTGATGTTTATCTGCAATTTTCCTGCACGCCCCTGCTTAGATCACCATGAATCAGCCCCCCTACCACCTGTTCCTATAAAGTCCTTTGGCAAATTTGGGAAAAGCAGAGATGGACTTTGAGACATGAGTCCACCATTTCTCCAGGCTGCTGGTTTCCTGATTAAAGGCTGCCTTTCCTTACACCAACACTTGTCTCTCAATTATTGGCTATTGATCAGTGAGAAATGGACCTTTGGGGCTTCGGTAACAATAGCATTTGCTACAAATAATTCATCCTAACTTCAACAGGTAATTGGGGTGGCCATCTGTGTTAGCTAATTGGTTTTATCCAAAGGAGAAGCAAACTTCTCCTATCTTTATGACAGGACGTAGTTTGGGGATTTAGAGCAAGGTGGCCACCAGTTAAGCATCTACTCTTCCACAGAAACTGGGAGATAAGCATAATATCTCCATTGATTTTTATAGTTCAAAGAGATGACTCCAGGGTCCTGCAGAAAGGCATTTCTAGGCCAAAGTGCAGACAAAGGGCCTATCTAGTTTTCTAGATTACATTTCAAAACGAGGAGAAAGTAATTACAAAGTTTTCTAAAGAACAGACTCTAAGAAAAAGGTAGGGAGCAAATTTTCTTGTTATTTTCAACAGGGAAAAGTAAGTATCTTACTTTTAATTTATATTTGTCCTTACACCAGAAGCTTATCCATGAACTAACCAACAGTTGAGACCAGCCTGTGAGAAGAATCCCTAAAGGACCACAGCAGAGACATGGCCTTGGTCACTACCGGCTGCATGACTCACCAAAGCCCCAAATATGGTAAGAGTGAGTTCCCTCCCTGATTTTACCTCTCAGGCTGGGCTGGTTCCTGATCTTGCTTGAAATCAGAATAAACTTGACACATTTTCACAGACTGTTGATTTTACTAGGTGATTTAAGGAAAAAAAAATAACGTTTTGAATTCTTAACAATAATTGGCTCCTACACACGTGCAAGAAAAGTTAACCGAATATACCATGTCAGATGAAGTTACGAGAATTTTATGTTTATATGAAGTCAATAGTCTCAAGATTTCTTTATAGTTAGTAAGACTTGGTCATTTGACCATTTTAGTTTCTAGTGATTATACCTGTGAGGACATTGTATAAAGTGTCCATGAAATAATTGGGAGTATTGTTTTGGTAAGAAATTGAGTAGCTGATATTCTGTTATCTTAAGGGGAGGGGGAGGAAACATAAATGTGCATACAACAAAGACCAAATTTCTAGTAGGCAAAATTGTAGATTGGTAGCCTGAATCAAAGTCATTATTCTCACCAAATCAAGTGGTAACTTCAGTAGAGCTCAAAATAGGCACCTTAACGCAGAGCCCAATGAAATTGTAAATCTCATTAAGTGAAAGGTCCATTGCTTTTGAATTTTAAAATATTTTATTAAATTTCTTTATCGTTTAAAAAATGACAAGCACTTTGCCTCAAGGCTAAAATAGTAATCAATAACCAAGGCAAAGACAGTCCCTTATTTAAAATGCTATTCCTCTATCAACTGTATTTTTTAGAGGAAAGAAACAAGGAGGCAAAGATCTTGAAATTATTTTACACCAGAAGCTTATCCAGGAACTAACCAACAGTTGAGACCAGCCTGTGAGAAGAATCCCTAAAGGACCACAGCAGAGACATGGCCTTGGTCACTACTGGCTGCATGACTCACCAAAGCCTCAAATATGGTAAGAGTGAGTTCCCTCCCTGATTTTACCTCTCAGGCTAGGCTGGTTCCTGATCTTGCTTGAAATCAGAATAAACTTGACACATTTTCACAGGCTGTTGATTTTACTAGGTGATTTAAGGAAAAAAAATAACGTTTTGAATTCTTAACAATAATTGGCTCCTACACACGTGCAAGAAAAGTTAACCGAATATACCATGTCAGATGAAGTTACGAGAATTTTATGTTTATATGAAGTCAATAGTCTCAAGATTTCTTTATAGTTAGTAAGACTTGATCATTTGACCATTTTAGTTTCTAGTGATTATACCTGTGAGGACATTGTATAAAGTGTCCATGAAATAATTGGGAGTATTGTTTTGGTAAGAAATTGAGTAGCTGATATTCTGTTATCTTAAGGGGAGGGGGAGGAAACATAAATGTGCATACAACAAAGACCAAATTTCTAGTAGGCAAAATTGTAGATTGGTAGCCTGAATCAAAGTCATTATTCTCACCAAATCAAGTGGTAACTTCAGTAGAGCTCAAAATAGGCACCTTAACGCAGAGCCCAATGAAATTGTAAATCTCATTAAGTGAAAGGTCCATTGCTTTTGAATTTTAAAATATTTTATTAAATTTCTTTATCGTTTAAAAAATGACAAGCACTTTGCCTCAAGGCTAAAATAGTAATCAATAACACAAGGCAAAGACAGTCTCTTATTTAAAATGCTAATTCCTCTATCAACTGTATTTTTTAGAGGAAAGAAACAAGGAGGCAAAGATCTTGAAATTATTCTTTTAGTTCCTGACTCTCCAGGTGTGGTTGAGTAATTCACAATCCAGAAGATTTTCTGGACACTAAAATAGATAAGAGGCTAAGTAGGGATTTCTTCACAGAAATGTGGTGTGGAAGCTACTCTGTGACTGGTTTTCTGGTTTTAGCTGCATAGAGGGACACAAGACTGGCTTAGGAAGTGATAGTCAGGAGCTAGACCATTATTCCCAGCTGTTTCTTCCCTTTCCAGGATGGGCTTACTTTTCTTAATTTTCTCAAAGGAACTCCCAAGCCTAATTCCTGGTATTGTGTATCTTTTGCTTCAACATGTGTTTTTGACATGATATTTTAGGTCATTGGGAAGGGAGGTGGAGGAGATTATGTTAGCTCCTAGGTAAAATATGTATCCTTCTCAGTTAATGTCTTTCTCAAAGACAACTATAACTTGCAGTTTTACAGGGTAGATCAGGAGTTATTTGGGAATTGAAATGTGGTTGTGATTGAGATGGACACAAGAAAATAATTTTTGGGGGGTGTTGAATAGTAATTGTGTATGTCTGTCAAAACTTCTTAACTGCATTTTTACAACATGTGCCTTTTTGTGTACGTGAATAATACTTCAATAAAGTTGATTTAAAAAAAACAATCAACGTAAATCAATATTAGCAATAAAATGGAGAACAGTCATATGATCATCCCAATAGATGTGAGTACGTAATATCATAACATTCACAATCCATTTGTAAGAAAAAATAGCCAAGTGATGTTGGAATAGAGGGGAACATCTTTAAGCTGATTAAGAGTGTATATATATATATATATGTATATATATGTATATGCATATGCATATGCATATATATGTATATATGTATATATATGTATATATATGTATATATATGTGTGTGTGTATATATACACAGACACACACATACATACATATATATATATATATATATATATATATATATATAGTAAACATTTGCCAATTATACAGGCAGCAAGTTGAGATCTTTTAGGGCTCAAATTACCCTTACCAGTACTCACAAACATTACATCCATAAAAACTACCTGGGAATCTTGTTAAAATGCAGATTTTGATTAAACTGAGGATGAGGCCTTTCTAACAAGATATGGAAGTTGCAGTCCAAGAACTAAAATTCGAGTAGTAGCATAGCAAACCACTCATTTTTAAAGTCCTCGAAGATAAAAATTATCCAGATAATAATCAAATCTAAATGCACAGGGCGTGATGAACTTGTACTTCAAGAGCAGACAATATTTGATTCCTTTTACAGCTTTGTCTCCACATCACAATGAGTATCCAAATAGCTGACTGCTGGATAGAGAGAGATTAAGAAACACACTGACTCTAGTTTATGGCAGTGGTGTCAGCACCATCACCACAGATAAGTTATGGATGAAGTCAGGAAACTGTGGAATTATCCTTTCTTAAAACATGAACGATAGGGCCGGCCCGGTGGCGCACTGGAGAGTGCGTGGCTTGGGAGCGCGGCGGCGCTCCCACCGAGGGTTCGGATCCCATGTGGAGACCGGTTCCCGCTCACTGGCTGAGCGCGGTGCGGGCGCAACACCGAGGGTTGCAATCCCGTTACCGGTCAGTAAAAAAAGACAAAAAGGAAAAAAAAACAAGAACGATAGCACAGATCATTGGCCACTGATACCAACATGGGCCAAGGGTGTGCTGGAGCTGGCTCCTACCACTGAAGAGAGCCGCCTGTGTGCATCTCTTCCCAACTCCAACACCGTGAATAGTGATGTCAGGTTGGCAGCTTAAAAGCATCAGGAAACACTTTGAATAAGGGTCTTTTTTTCCCCCAGAGTGGTTTCTGGTTTACCACATGCTTATGGAAGAAAAAATGCAAAAAAATGTGAGCATAATGTGAAACAGTGAAAAATGCAATGATCTTGGGGATTGTCAAGATTTAAATAGCACAGGGAACTTAAAGAGGCTGCCTTATTTAAATGATGAAAATAGACACTATTGGAGAGCTTTTGTCCAAAGTATGGAACATAAGAAAGAACACAAAAGTAACAAATGGATCAAAGTCTAAATAGTACTGAACAATAGTATGATGTTAAATGATGTGTTTTAATAGTTTATTTGTAGCACTCGTTCACGAACATTTGGCCTCAGGACCCCCTTATGGTCTTAAAATTTTTTGAAGAGCCCAAAGAGCATTTATTTATATGATTACATCAATTGTTTACCATATCCAAAATTAAAATAGAAAAATTTTTAACTTTTTATGTACTAAGCTACTTACAAATAACAGTAATAAACCTATTACATGTTCTCACGAAAACACGTTAGTTATGAGCAATATTTTTTTTTTTCTTTTTTGTCCTTTTTGAGACAGGCCGCACTGCGCTCAGCCAGTGAGTGCACTGGCCATCCCTATATAGGATCCGAACCCACTGCGGGAGCACTGCTGGGCTCCCAGCACCACACTCTCCCGAGTGTGCCACGGGCTCAGCCCTGAGCAATATATTTTTCAAGACAAACAAAATGTAGCAAAAAGAGTCTCATTGCAAATCTAATGTCAGGCTTAAAAAGTTAAATAACTTGGTCCTCCTATTTGCTTCTGCATTCATTCTGTTGCTATATGTTGTGTTGGTTGAAGTATTTGAAGAAAATCTGGCCATACACAGATACATAGATGGGAGAGGAAAAAGTATTTTAATAACCAATTTAGATTATGGTGAATATTTTTCTTTGATTCTCCACCAAAGCTTGAGAAGTGATAGTTTAAGATTCAACCATGCAACTAACATTTAGGAAACTGTGTGAATGAACTTTCTGTACTGTTAAATTAAAATCCATTGGTTTATTTTCTAGGTAAAATGGATCTTCTATTCATTGCATTGGTCATTTGAAAAATACTGTTTCACTGAGTTATGCAGAGCTTCCAAAGATTGACATATTTCATCATGCAAAATCAAAAAATTATGTTCATTAATATTACTCCTGATCTCATCAGAAAAGTCAGTAGGAACTGAAAAGCAGACAAGCTCATGGTGGCAAATGCAAGTTTTTCACAATTTTTTTTTCACTTTAAAGTTCAAATGTATTCATTGGCAAAGACATTGTAAGTTGTTTTCCTTAAAGTGATAGGCTTGTTTCATTCATTTTTTAGAAAATGCCCATTAAATACCCAAGTCTCAATAACCATTCTTTGTCAGTTTTTCTTTTAGGAAAAGATGGAGTTCAACTGAAAAAGCAGTTAGCTCAGTGCACAGTGCAGTACTTTTCCTCAAGACAAGCTAGGAGCTTTGGTCAAAGGCACAAGTGCTATTAAGTGTCCCCTTGTTATCTCATAAAAGTATTAAAAAGTCATTTACTCGAGTCAACATTTAATAAAATTAACAATATTTACTGCTTTATCAGGTACATTCCTAAGCTAAACTGGCTTTTTTTTTGGGGGGGGTACTGAGAATGCTTGGTGGTGAAAAATACAAAGACTGCCAGTACAGTTTGGTTCCAGGGCCTTGATTCATGCTAAGGTGCTAGCAGTTTATCCACTACTGTTTTGCACTATAAGGCAAATGTAGCATAGTAAAAATGGCAAATGATCTTCATATTCTTGTGAAAATATTTTGCCCCCATGTGCCACCCCCAGGGAAATAGTTTTGAGACCCCCAGGGATCCACGGCTGCACTATCACTGCTTCACAGGATTTTGTGTCAGAGTAAGATCATAAGATTATTGCATTATATTTGTTTATACTTTTCTTATAGTATTTTACAGATTTCAAATTGTCTGGACACATATTATCTTGCTTTATTCACCGTGGGATAATATAAAGTTCCCAGTCAATTGTTCTAATAAATAAAAACAATAATCCAGAAACTGAAATGAAATGTCCAGAAATACAGATAGGATATAAATAAAGTTGTTGTTCTGCCATGTCAGAAAGACAGGCTCTAAAACAACAATTATGTTGTCACTTTAATAATATCTCCAGTGGGGATAATAAGACTTTTCTGCAAGTTCTCATTGCCTTTCCCCCTATTATTTAACAAAACATCCCTTGTTGGGGCTTTAACCCTTTATACCATATTCTGTCTTTATCAACTAACAGAATAAATGCTATTTTACTGCTATATGACATACATTTATATCCCCAAGAGTTATCATGTCTTCCTTTAGTCTTGTTTTCTCTTTCCAGTAAGGACAACTCTCCTAAACACCACTCAAATTTTCAGAACTCTGTGACCTTTGCAAATTAAATGTGAATTTTGTGGTGAAAGTATATATCTGCTCCCCTTATTAATTTGTAAATTCCAAAATTGCAGTTAGAATTCTCCTTGGAAAAAATAAAATTGCTACATAAGTAAAAAGTGCTTAGACTTAACGTCCTGAAATAAATTCATAATATTGCATTGTGAAAGTTTTGAATTCTCAGGATCATAAAATTAAAAGACAGTAACCTTGATTTTTCAGGTACTTTACTATATTATTATACATTATATAATTGTATATAATTTATTATTATTTATTGGTACATGTACTTATGTGTGTACTAATATAAATGATCTATAAATAATATGTAGGTATATACACCTAGATGACTGTTTATATATATCTGTATATTAATACAGCACCTATATGCATGAATGTGTGTGTGTGCACATGTGTATGTTTTTGTATTACTGCTGGAATTACCAAGCATTTTTTAATGTCAAAAACAGCCAATTAGCTAAGCTTAATTTTGTATATTTATTACATTTTAAGAAATAATATTTAAATTGCTCATGATTATTTGAAAAAATTTAAATTCTTTTACACCTATACTCTCATCTGATTCCCTCAACAACACTTAGGTAGGAAGATGTAGCACTTATTTTTCTCCTTTTCTTTATTACCAATGACTTTAATTTTATTCAGGGCGGAAATATGACGGGCTTCTTTTATTTTCCAGGCTCCTTTGCAGCTAGAAGAGGCCATGTGATGTGAATATGGTCTTGTGGCCAATAAGTTGTGAGTCAAAGTTGGTGGGGATTTTCTGGAAAAGTCTGGATTACTGATATAGTCTTGCCTCTTTTTCTCTGTCTCTTTCTCCTCTTCCTTCTTCTGCTTCTTATTCCTGGTATATGGATATTATAACTGAAGGTCAAACAACTATCTTGCAAGCATAAAGGAAGAGCCACAAGAACAAAGTGATCTTGACCTAAACATTCTTGATCCACTCTGTCAGCTCTGGCTTATCTGTGTAGTTCTTATGTGATTAAAACATTAAACCCTTTTTTGTTACATGTTGCCAAATATATTTCCTAAATGGCATAGAAGGTACTAATATGAATTTATGTATATAGATAAGGAAATTGAGGCTGAGTTGTTTTACAGCTGTCTAATTGGCACATGGCAAATCTCAACTTGGAGAAATTTTTAAAAGATAATAGCCCAGTAAACACGGAAGACACAAAAAGCTCATCTAATAGCTATGTGAGATAAGAAATCTGTTAGCCTTAAATCTGATCTGTTTATGAAACAAAACTAACTCCCACAACTTTCCTATTCTCTTTTCACTTGCTTCTTTTAAAGGTAGAATTATAGACGAGGAATTTCTGACACGTCTAGTAGTTGGAGAACAGTTAGTTGATGATGTATAGGGCCCTAACTTTCCCATTAAATTTCCGTCCGCATTTCTCTTGTACCACTTGGCAGTCTTCAAACTCACTATTAACTTTTGTGTTGCTGAGAATTTTTATATTCAGGTCTTTCTTATGTTACAAAATCTCATTTTTCATCTTCATGACTTAGTTTAAGCATCACTTCTTTGGGGAAACATTTTCAGATCTCCCCCAGTTTAGACACCTCTCTATAGGAGCTATTACCATATGTTTCTTTATATTAGTTGTGGAGGTATTAACCTTGGGCTTCTTAGATGTCTAATTCATCTCCTTATTATTACATCATAACACCAATCCTAATATACACCTAGCACATAGAAGATGTTCAATAGATGTTTACTCCATGGGAAAAGAACAGAATCAAGAATTGAAAACAATATTGCTTTCATGTTCTTACATGCTTATCAGTGTTTTTAAATTGTAAGTCATGAAATCAGTTTAGTGAGTTATGATTAGCATTTTTCAGAAATGAAATAGAATAGAACACAAATCAATACAATAGAATAGAAATATCAGAGTACATTATATAATAATGTTTTGTCGAATATTATATTTATTCATTTATCCATTCTTTATTGAGCACCTACCATGTTTCCCACAATGGTTTATGTGTTCATATGTATATGGAGTCAGGTAAAATGGATTTTAATTGTGGTTGCAGCCTTATTTATTTCAAATATCTTGGATTCCTCCCTATCAAGCCACTCCTTGTGAAAGAATTATATTCCCTGTCACATTAACATTGGGTTTGGCTACATGACTTGATCTGGCTAATTAGATATGATGGAAATCTTCCTCAGAAGATTCCGAGCAGAAGATTTAGAAGCCATCTTACGGTTGCATCTTTGCTCTTTTTCTTCTGTCGTAAATCTGATAATGTCCTAGATAAAATCTGATCCATCAGCCTGGGTCTTGGAGTAAAAATGATATAAAGCAGAACTATAGTTCACCCCTAATGAACATGCATTAGAAACAAGAAACAAAGCTTAAAAAGAGAAAAAAGAGAGAGGGAGAATTTTGAGTCATTTGCTACCACAACCTAAGTTGGCCTGAAGTAACTATTATCTGTGGGGCAGATACCAAACAATAACTCCTTGGTTTGAGGGGAAAACAGTATTGGCATGAGTACATGGAGGAAAAAGTAGGAATCTTATTCCCAGGACCCAGAGAAAGGGTCCCAAGCAAACAAAACAGTCAGAAGAAATAAGGTTTATATAAGTATAAATGTGTGTGTGAGAGTGTGACAAATTTATGCCTCTGTGATGTTAATAGTTTCAGGGAATATTGCCATTACCAATGTGAACATGTGCAAATAAACAAAGAAGAAAAAATTTCTAGAGTTGACATCTGTATGCATATAAAAATTCAAAATAGGATTATTTATGTAAACACCTTGCCATCTTTGACTACTTATCTTTCAACACAATTATTATGTACATCATCAGAAATATGTCAGAATAACCATGTTATTTTATTTGATTACCAGAATGAACTCTAAACATGTACAAGTAGTTTTCATAGCTTCTGGCTTACACTGCCTGTTCTATGGTCACAACATAAGAAAAAACATTATAGGTAATAATTGTTAGTCCTAAAAGGATTTTCTCTCAATATACAAAAGCTTGTATTTCTTGTCCTTTGAAACTACTAATATGTGTCTACTTAAAATGTTTACTGGGCCAACTTTCTCTGCCTGGTATGTCTCCAAATTTGGCCTGATATAAGAACTCAGTTAGTGAAATTTAAAGCAGCCTCATTTTCATCCTTATTTTAAACACAACTATGTATTAGAAATCTGGCAGAGGCTTCTGTCAAATTGAACTATTGAACTCAGGGCAGTAAAAGTCCCTCCCCAGACAAGAGATTTAAATCATTTTCAAAGTTAATTTCCTGCTCCCAGATGGAGAACAAATCTAATCAGGTTTACTTCATTCTTCGGATGAACAGGAAAATGTCACTTGCATACTCAAAAAGGAAAAGGAAAATCTCAGGGAAGGCAGTCTCCAAACCACATCATAGCAGACAAAGAAGGTGATTCTGAGATTGAGTGTATGGGGTCGTTTTAAATCTGAAAGCAGATCTGAATTTAATGTAGACAAATCTTCAAGCTTACTTCTAACCTAGTTCTGTTCAGGAATGCTGCCTGTTTACACCTGAGACACACACATATGTCTTTAAAACTGTGTACCTTAAGGGGGAAAAAACAGTTTCTCGTTCTAAGAAGGAATCTGAGTAAACTGCCTGAGCTTCATCTGTGAAATGAGGTTAGGACCTTTCAAAGCTATATGGATGGTGGAGGAATTTTGCTCTTTATCGGCTATAGCTTAGAAATAAGATAGGATGAGTTAACGTTTGAATCGCAGAATAATGGAACTATGGAAAAAGTAAAATAAGGGTTCTTGTTCTTAATTTAACAGCTGCTGGATTCTATTTAAAGGTTTGTAGCTATGTACCTGTTAAAAAAGATTCACATCTGCTGTCAGGCAGACATTGCGTACCTACATCTCTCAATTGTGTTCTTTCTTGGTAACAAAAGCGTCCCTCAGCAAAGAAGCGGGTATATCATCAGATCTTCATGAAGCAGGTTAACACTGGCTGGGCTTCTCTCAATTTATCTTACCACATATGGCTTTGCATGGCTTCCAATAAAAAGGAAAGCAGTAGGTTACAGTCTAAAATGGAAGACATTTTCCTAAGTAACCTATTTAACTTTATCTCTGCTTGAAGGACAAATTAACCCTGAAGTCAATCAACAATACAAAGAAATCTTTCCTGAAAGGGTTGCAATGGACTTGATAACATCAATGTTCATCTTGTCTTATGAATATGAAGCAGGAAAATAGTTGATCCTCAAATTGGTGGTAAAGAAAATACCTTTAGAGTTTAAGGCAGAATTTCGTTCATCCTTTGTTTTAAATGTCATCAGTTCAGGTTACGAGATTCCAATTTGTTGTTTAAAGTAAGTCTGTTTGTCTTACTCTGTTATTTAATCCAAAGCATGTCCAGACAATTAAAAGTAAATTGTCTGTGTCTAATGAGCAAAATCGATAACATGAAAATTGATAGATTAAAAATAGGACGTCAGGAATCTGTTCTGTCTTTAGAAACACGATGTTGTTCAGTCAGAATAAGGTAAGTTTTAAGTCATGACCATGAGCCATGAATCATCACAAGCACTTCTGTTGGGGCAAGAATACCAAAGCAGAGAGAAGGAAAAGTAACTTAGTACTATTAAGAACCTCATCCTGTGCCGCACAGGGGTGAAGCACTTTTTTGCCTGCATAATCTCATTTAATCTTTATTGCTATCCTCGTTATACACAATTCTGAGAGAGTGGCTCCAGGTTCATAAAATAACAAATGGTGAATGTAGCCAGTTCCTCACTGAAAAGCAGTTATATTTTGCATGGTACCATAAATATTTTAGGATGACTAAAATAGAATATTTTGCTATTCCAGAAGCAGTCAGAAGTACAGAAATGGAGAGAATATATTAAAAACTAAATTATGAAAAATATGTGTCCAAATATGTCTTTGTTAGCACTATGAATTAATTAGCAAACTTGACCCCGCATACTTGGGATTCTAATTCTGGATCTGCATTTGATTACAGTAGCTCCTCTAACTTTTTGTCTGTAAAGTAAGTTATTCCTAGTCATCTAGTTAATACAAAATACTTATAGCAATAAATACAATGGAAGTATGAGAACATTTTATTTAACTTTTATACTTTTGTTATTGAATCGTAAGGGTATAAGATTTTTAAGGGATAAGGCTGTCAAAAATAATGACAAAACCAGTAGAGTGGAAGATTTTAATAACACCAAGGTGATCTCACTATACGTGTTATCTCAGATTTTTACTGTGCATAGTTATAGGTTAATGTTTTGCTCCTATCTATAGCCATGTGATCAAAACTATATTTAAATGTATATCATTCAACTAAAGAAGTTTTCAAGATACCTGAAATTTGGTACTAGCTTTGTCATAAGTAGAATCTGGCTGTTAAGTATGACTAATAAGAAGAAATAGTTTAATAAATTAAAGCTTTTTAAAGAAGTCCCTTAACATTCCCAATAGATGCCTTCTAAACCCATTGCAAATACTTTGGCACTATTGGCATTTGGGCAAGATAATTCTTTCTTGGGGGTAGTGGGCTGTCCTGAGCCTCAAAAGGTCCTATGCATTAAAGGAAGTTTGCCAGCATCCCTGGCCTCTACATATTAGATGCAAGTGGCACTCCCTCCAGTGTGACAACCAAAAATATCTCCAGACATTGCTAATTGCAAAGTTGCCCTCAGTTGAAAACCACTGCACTATAGGATTAAAAATAATTCTTTAAAATAATGTGTGGATCACAGGCAACAAAAGAAAAAATAAACAAATGGGACTACATCAAATTCAAAATCTTCTGCACAGCAAAGGAAACAATCAACAGAGTGAAATGATAACCTACAGAGTGGGGGAAAATTTTTGCTAACTATGAATCTGACAAGAGATTAGTATCCATAATATACAAGAAACTCAAGCAATAATACAGTAAAAGAACAAATAACCCAATTAAAAAATGGGCAAAGGAGCTGAATAGACATTTTTCAAAGGAAGACATACAAATGGCCAAAAGGTACATGAAAAAATGCTCAACATCACTAGTCATCAGGGAAATGCAAATTAAAACCACATTGACATATCACCTCACCACAGTTAGACTAGCTATAATCAAAAAGATGGAGAATAACAAATGCTAGCGAGGGTGTGGAGAGAAGAGAACACTACTGCACTGTGGGTGGGACTGTAAATTAGTACAACCGCTATGGAAAACATATGAGGTTTCTCAAACAACTACAGATAGATCTTCCTTATGATCCAGCAATCCCTCTTCTGAGTATGTACTCAAAGGAATGGAAATCATCAAGTCAAAGGGATACCTGAACTCCCATGTTCATTGCAGCTCTGTTCACAAGAGCTAAGATATGGAACCAACCTAAATTTCCATTGATGGATGATTGGATAAGGAAACTGTGGTATATATACACCATGGAATACTACTCTGCCATAAAAAAGAATGAAATTCTTCCATTTGTAACAACATGGATCAGCTTGGAGAAACTTATGTTGAGTTAAATAAGCAAAGCACAGAGGGATAAATACCACATGTACTCACTCATAAGTGGGAGCTAAGAGAGAAAGAAGGAAGGAAAGAAAGACCACAGTGGTGTGTTGGACTTGCAGAGAGTGTTGGACTTTCAGAGAGAGAGAGCATACCTAGCGATACAAAGTGGAGTGGGAGAAAGGGGGTTGGGGGGGCCGACCCTGTGGCTCACTCGGGAGAGTGCAGTGGCGCTCCTGCCACAGGTTTGGATCCTATATAGGGATGGCCGGTGCGCTCACTGGCTGAGCGCGGTGTGGACAACACCAAGCCAAGGGTGGCAATCCCCTTCCCGGTCACAAAAAAAAAAAAAAAGAAAGAAACGGGGATGGTGAAGGAGGTAGGGGATAATTGGGTGGGGGACATAGGGTATAGCCACAATTTGTGGTAATGGGAGTATGGATTTGGCTATCACATCTTGGACATGAGTGGTGACAATCAGCTTTGTATCTCATGAATATTCATAACCAATAAAAAAATTTGCAAAAAAATAAAAATAAATAAAACAATGTGTGGGCTTCTAGTCAAGATGGCAGAATAGACAGTCCCCAGCATCAGTTTCTCCCACAAATCAACCAATTTACAACTCTTGAAAAGCAATGACAGTCAAGCTGGGACCACTAGAGCTCAGGGAAAGAGGAGGAGAGACCTATGGAGTTCATGAAGGCAGGAGAAGCCATGATGAAAGAAAGGATTGCTCCTGCCATTTTGAGCCCTGATTGCTTCAAGGCTTGAGCCAGTGAACACATGGAGCAAGAGTTAGCAAAAGACACAGCTGTGTCCCTCATATGAAGTTGCTTGGAGGAGGCAGGGGAGAAGAGGGCTTTGGTGGCCCTCAGGCCAGCAAGACCACTAACAGGGTTCCCATGGACCCACACAGGAGTGTGGAGCAACAGACAACAGAAAAAAGGAACCACTCAGAGACCAGTGAGTCTGGTCTGCAAGGGACTGGTGCACAGCCTGCCCCATGGGAAGTTTATGGAGTGCAGGTGGTGGGGGAGTTGGGCCCATGAAGGGAACATTAGGGGACAGCATGGACAGCTGATCTGCCCCCCAATCAGTGCAGGACCACTCAGTGGAGACTGGGGTGTATCAGACCTCACAAGACCCAGAAGTTCTTACAAGGTCAACAATTAAAACCTGAGCTGCACAAAAAGCCTTCCCCAGGGAATCAGCAGCAAAGCAGCAATTTAGCTCAACCACAGGGCTCAAGTGCTGGTTCCCACAGGAAGTTTCCCCATGTTAAAAGTAAACAAAGAACAACAAATTAGTTCCACTGCAGAGTTTAAGTGGTGGGAACAGCAAATAATCCAACACAGAACTGAAAGAAAAAACAAAATACCCACAGATCAGAGACAAAGTCTGATATTATCGAGTAAAGGTCTCACATCACCAAAGAACACCTATAAAACCTTGAAGGACTGGAAGCCCCCTAAGAGGGGAAGGCCATGGGCCTCAGACATGCCCAGTGATGACCACACCCTGCCCAAGACAACCACCAGGCAGCTTCAGGAAGTGCTCCTGGCTTGAGTGGGGGCCAAGGGCCTCAGCCATACTCCACAACATCCACAACCGGCCCAGTGACAACCACTGAGCAACTGCAGCAAGCTCCCGGGCACCTGAACCAGGGCAATGGGGAGACCGACAGCCTCAGCCATGCCCCACCGGCACCCACAACCAGCCTACCAATGACCACCAAGCTGCTGCTATAACACCCCTGGTCTCGCCTACTGGAATGAGAGTGATGCTAGCCTCAGCCATGCCCCACCGGCACCCACAACCAGCCTAGCAATGACCACCAAGCTGCTGCTATAACACCCCTGGTCTCGCCTACTGGAATGAGAGTGATGCCATGGGCCTCAACCAAGCCCCCCTCCTTCCTACTCCTCCCACCCTATTTCCTTCCCTCTTCTCCTCTGCCCCTCCCCTCCAACTGCTCCACAGCAACATCTTAGAATGTAAAAAAATAATAATATTAATAAATTAATTAATTAAAAGAAAAGAAGAAATAAACAAATACCTAAAAAATAAAAATAAAATAAAATAATGTGTAATTATTTAAATGACTTTTACAGATCCAGCAATAAGTAGACAACAGCCAGGCCATTTTGAAATTTCTAAAAGGTTCTATTTAGCCAATTTTTAAGGTAAATTATCTAAATTCATACAGAATACAGACTAACTGTAATTCAGTTTTCTCCCTTAAAATCATTTCTGAGACTATTTTCCATTCACTATGTGCTATTGCAATTATACACTGAGAGCAAAATTATTTGTCTGAAAAATCATGAATTATGTTATTAAAAGCATCCAAAGTATTAAATAAGTTGTCATTCCATAGACGTAGGCTGTACCCAACCTGTGCTTCACTGCTCAAAGTCATTAGACACACAGGCCTTTTTTTTTTCCCTGCTTGCCATGATGAGTGTGTTGGCTTTTGTCCTCATGCCTTGTCAGAAGATGGCTGCTGCATCAGATTCACATTCGAAGAAGGCAGAAAGAGGGGAGAGGTGAGGGACCATGCTAGGCACATCTGTCCCCTTTTACAAGGTGATTAAGAGCTTTCACAGGAACCTCATCAGAAACCTTCTGCGTAGGTCTTATTGGCCTAACTTGGGTCCTTTGGCTGCTCTTGCTGCAAGCGATATTGGGAAATTAAGAAAGAGTGAGAAAGAGGATTCTTATTATTGCCTAAGACTAATCACAGCAGATACCTGAAGTGAACACATCACTGCTTCAATTCCTAATCCAGCATCTATTAGCCAGAAAGAAAAGAAAAGTGGCATTCATAGCAGTTAGCTAACATATGATAAGAATAACGATAGTAATAATAACTTCAGTCTTAGAAGGCATTCATTAAAAGTTTGTGATATCTCAGGCATGCTTCTAAAAAAAGTTTAAGTACCGTCCTTATCTTTATTTGGTAATTGAGGAAGTTAGAGCCCTTAGTAGTTGAGCAACCTGCCCAAGGTTATACAACTGGTCCCTTTGGAATTCTTGAAATATCTTTTAAGCAAAGGTTACTTTTACGAGGTAATAGCTTTGGCACCTTATCACTAATAAACTTTTCATTTGTTATTTAACTGATGATAAACTGTTAAATAACATGATATAAGTGGAGACATTTTTTTTTACTTTCTGCATGAGTAAAAATAAATGTATGTACCAGCAAAAGAGATGTGGAGAATATATGTAAGCAGCCAATAGATAATATTCAGTTACAGTGCAAAGGCACATACATATTTTATTAATAGTATCTGAAAATAATTTTGGATTTTTAAAATTAAATGGACTAAAACAGAAAAAACTCTATTAGTTCTCTTTAAAGACTAGCATTATAGATTGATGTACCCAACTTGGAAACCATTGAATTATGCTTCATGCATAGAATTAATTAGTGACTGAATAAGAGACAATAGCCACCATGTGTGTCGTTGGAAATCCAGAATATTATGAAAAAAATTCTTGTAAATCTTAGAAAGAAAAGATAAATGCAAGAGAAAGAAATACCTCTTGAAGTAGAGAACACTGAAATGAAGTAAAAGATCATTTTGAAGTAAAAATTTATTGCCAAAAGGAGGAGAGCTAGCTCAGGGTTCAATTTTATTTTGACAAATTTCTACTTTCATTGTTCCAATTATTGCTATAGCAGAGTTAATTTATAGAAAATCAATTTTGCCAACGGGAAATGTAACATGATTTCATTTCAAAGAATTGAAAGCAACATTTTATACTCAGGCGGAAAGAAAAAAATCAGACAAAGCAACCCACAAAATCTTGAACATGTGGGATCAGAATGGAAGATTGGGCTGAAATCAATAGGAAAGCAATTCGTATTGAAGCCAAGAACATTCACCATAAGCTCTGTATAGGCCAAAAGAGTGATGAGGTCTGAAAAAAGCTGACGACACGCCGGGATGGCTGCATAATTTGTGGGACCCAGTGCAAAATGAAAATGTGTGACCCCTCGTTCAAAAAGCAGGAAAAACGTGCCATAAAAGATAAAAAATAGTTTTTTTCCTTTTTTCTGTGGTCTGTCTCATGACTTGTCATGGGGTGTGTGTGTGTGTGTATGGGTGCACATGCATGTGTGTAATTTGTTCTTTGATGTCATTCTAAGAAAAATTAGAATTTTTAATTATTAGCATAAATTTTATCACTCACCTTTCTATTGCACAATGCCAGTTTTAATGTTGTGTGTGTGTGTATGGGTGCACATGCATGTGTGTAATTTGTTCTTTGATGTCATTCTAAGAAAAATTAGAATTTTAATTATTAGCATAAATTTTATCACTCACCTTTCTATTGCACAATGCCAGTTTTAATGTAAATATAAGACAAATTTAACCCTTTAAGTGGAATCGCTGAAATTATACAATGTGTATTTCATAGCTCATACATGCATATGTATTTTACTCTTATCAGACAATGAAAACTACTGCATAAAACTCACTGTTTTTATTTCTGTTCTTGATATGTATCTGTTCTAACAATACTGTCTACATCGAGCTTACTGTTGAGTAAGGAAGGACTGAAAGAGAAAGGAACTATGGGTTATTCTTTCTTTCTCTTTCATCTGTATTTATTTTTATTGTAGCTGGTTGGCTAACACATGAAAGTAATGACAGTAAGAAAGGATATGGTGGGTTTTCATGGTCATCAGTATTTCTTGGAATGCCATTGCCTTAATTCTGCATTTGAAGCAAGTTTGGTTCAAACAGAAAGGTAGTATCTCAGGATGGCCTGGGCCACAAGTCACTCAGTCATTGATGCAACAGGCTTACCCTGTATTTGCTTTGGGTCTCTCTGAACTCCTACATACTGTGAGTCCACAAGAATTCTGTGCTGATGGGGCATCGTGAACACTCTATGGGAATGAGGCAGCAGGGAATGGTGGAAAACATTTTGCACATATGTATTTCTTCTGCTCATGCACGTGCTCCATTGTCCCATTAGACTTCACTTACAAAACACAAAGTCAAACATAAAATTAGTAAGAATTTCAAGACCTTCTCAGTAGAGCAATATGTCAAGTGTGGGGCTCTTTTGAGCATGGAACACTGTGCAACTGCCAGGTCACTTTGAGATAGTTGAGGTTAAAGAACTTCTTAAATAGTGTTCAGGTTAAGAAACAAAATAGAAAAAAAAAATACTTAAACCACTTTGGAATATAATACTTTTATTTTATTCAATAACTTTTGAATGTTAACGAACAGTCAGGGCTTCTTAACCAGAAGCCTTTTTTTTTCCTTAAAGTGACTTTACAAACCTCTTCTCTACTTCAACACATGCAGACTTTATATTTAATAACTCAGAAAGAGTTATTATTTCCAAAAACTGAGTAGGGGCAGAGAGTGGGATCCAATGTTGCACCTAATATCATATAACCTTCCACTGTTAAGACTCTCTACTTCTTTGATTCTACTTTTCCATATTATATCTATCACTGGATTTTAAAAATCCTTAAAAGTTTACCATCTGTACTAGTCCATTTCTGCTGCTTATAACAGAAATGTCTGGAACCAGGTGATTTGTAAGAGAATGAAATGTAGTGCTTATAGTTTTGGAGGCTGAGAAGTCTGAAGACCAAGGAACACATCTGGTGAAGGCCTTCTTTAGTGGTGGCTTTGTAGCAATGTAGGGTGTCACATGGTGAGAATGGCAGAGCACAAAGAGACTCTCATGTGATCTCCTTTCAAAACCTCCAGAACCATGCCCATGACCTCCATTATTAATCCATTCACTGGGGCATGGTCCTCAGCACTAATCATCTCTTCAAGGCCCCACCTTTCAATTACCGTAGTAGGATTTCCCACCCTCTTAACAGTCACAGTGGGGATCAAGCTTCTAATACGTACAACTTGTGGAACACAATTCAATCCATATCACCATCGTAATTTTCTGAAATGAATATGGAATCAGTGTCCAAAGCGCATGGAAAAGTCAGGATTAGAACTCAAAGCTCATGACTCTCCTTTGTGACTCTTGCTACAGAAACATGCTGTATAAATCTGCAACTATACAAGTAGTGATAAAGCATTCTGAATCAGTTATGAAGAGCCGTGGTTATGTTGCCTTTAAGCAAAATGAGTCAACTGATGGGTTTCCATTGAACTAATTTAGTAAATTAAAAATTATCTTCCTATTGTTGCTCCTACTGCAGCAGTATTAATCAATAGACCGTAAGTATAGTCAATTTTCTCCCCCCTGTAACCACTTCCTCCCAGGGGAAGCACTGATTAGAAAGAATGGCTAAAATTTTTAAGGATCGTTGCCCACTGTGTTTTTGTGAATAAAAAGATTCTCTTTGCTTTGAAAGTAGCATTGAGATGGAAGTCATAGAGGAAAAAATGATTTGGTGTTTTACATTCAGGGATGGTTGTGAACATTTACCCTGCAAATAAAACACTTAAAAAAAAAAAAAGAGTCTCCTATGGAAATTCGAACATGAAATATCTGTCATTTAGAACCCTATGAAGATAAGCAGTATATGAACATAGAAGAGATTTACTGATTGATTGATTGATTGATTTAATGACAACTGTTAAAAATAGTGCATAAAGCTATACAGTGTGGTTAGCACATGAAAATGGATTGGTATTTCTGATGGTGTATTAGATCCAACAGAGGATGTGAGATAAACCACATAATAAAAGTAATAAGAATATCCAGAAATTTAAAAAAGCAAAAAAATCAAATCCCGAAAACAGGAAGCACTGTCAGGATAAATTAATTCTAAATGTTTTCATCTTTAGGTCTCATGCCATCCTTTTGCTTGAAATAGGTGGAATATCTCTCCCATCTTTTCTCCCCACTCTCCTACTTAGGGACAGAATCCTTGGGACCAGGCAGCTAAGCCAACTATATCAATCAGGGTTCTCAAGGGAAACAGAACCAATAGCAATAGGACAATGTGTGTGTGTGTGTAGTTGTATACATTTATCCACATACACATACATATGAATAGAATATCATATATATATATATATATATGGTTTATTTTAAGGAATTGGATCATGCAATTGTGCTGGGCTGGTTAGCTCAAAATCTGTAGGGCAGACCAAGAGGCTAGAAACACAGGCACAAATTGACGTTGCTGTCTAGAGTTTTAAATTTGTAGGGCAGGCTGGCAGGCTGGAAATTTAGGAAGGATTTTCATGTTAGAGTCTTAAGACATAATTCCTTCTTTTTCAAGAAAACTCAATTTTTGCTCCTAAGGACTTCAGCAGATTGGATGAGGCCCACATGAATTATTGAGGTTAATCTGCTTTACTTAAAGGCAACTGAAGGAAAGACATCACCAAGAGGGCAGATGATTCCCAGCATCACCTCTGACAACAAGAATACAACTAGCAATAATTCAAGCACAAAATTACCATCCTTAATTCAACAGTGTATTGGAGAACAGGTGAAGAGGCCCTCTGAGCCAGTAGAAGTGAGAAAAGGTGTGACTGATGGGAGGAAAAGTCACTACAGACTGCTCCATACCAACCCCCTGGCCGGCATAGGTCCACACATGGAGAATTTCCCTACACCTATACTTTCTGATGTGAAAGGAGGTGTATTAGTCTGTTTTGTGTTGCTATAACAGAATACCTGAAACTGGGTAATTTATAAGGAAAAGAGGTTTATTTGGCTTACAATTTTGGGACAGCTGTGTCTGGCACAGGCCTCAGGCTGCTTCTAATCATGTCAGAAAGTGGCTGGCAGCCAGTGGGTACAAGCGGATCACATGGCAAGAGGAAGCAAGAGAGAGAGGAGGGAAGTGCCAGGGTCTTTGAAAAAATCAGCTCTTGTGGGAACTAATAGAGTGAGAACTCATTCATTAATACCCAACCTAGGGAGAGCATTAATCCATTCATGAGGGATTCACCCCCATGACTCAATCCATTTCCAATACTGCCATATTAGGGATCAAATTTCCACATGAGTTCTGAGAGGACAATACATCCAAGCTCCATCAGGAGGGGATACGTGGATAAGTGGTGGGTGTTCAATTTGCCCACTGGTCTAGGAATCTTCACAGGAAGCCTGCACAGGGCCTGCTCTATGGCAAATGGTTGAGTGTCAGGAGAGATGAACCACCAAGGGTGTATTAAGGCACAATCTAGGCAGCTGCTCTGAATTCCAATCAGCAAAAGGGCCACAAACAGAAGCCTGGCCAGTGACATAGTACTGCAAGAGACACACTCCACAGGAAAAACTCAGTCGCAGGTGGGATTTTTCACACACCTCAGATGTGCCTGTGGAGGTCTTCCTTTGACCTAGAAGTGACTAAAAGGTCAGCAACTAAATTCTGGTTCTCACAGTAAGCCTTACCAAGACTAAGAAACAATGGCAAGGCAGCAGTTTAGTTCCAGCTCACTGTTCAAGTTCAAGTCCTTGCAGTAAGTCATCCCAGATCAGGAAATAACAGCAGGACAGCAAATTAGTTCCAGTCCAGTGCTTAAGTCATGGTGCTTGCAACTCAGATAAGGTTCTAATATTAAGCAGCAAGTTCTAAAATCACCAAGAAACACCTCAAAAGCTGGAAGAGTTGGCCATCTCCTAAAATGCATAGGCATAAACATAGAAACAAGGATCATAAAAGAGCAAAGAAATATGACACCAGCAAAAGAAACCTGCAAAGATCTAGCAGAGGACCCAGAAGAATCGTAGAGTTATGAAATGTCTGACAGTGAATTCAGAATAATTTCCTTAAAGGAGTTCAGGATGATGCATATAGAAAACACCCTGTAGTTTACAAGGTGCTATGCTAAAAGTACTCTAAAATGTTAGGAAAATTTATGCAATTTTTTTGGTACAACAGAATCCTTGCATGTTAGTCAGTATAGCAAGTCACAACTATGCAAGCTTCCTGTAGTTTACAAGATGCTATGCTAAAAGTACTCTAAAATGTTAGGAAAATTTATGCAATTTTTTGGTACAACAGAATCCTTGCATGTTAGTCAGTATAGCAAGTCACAACTATGCAAGCTTCTGCAAAGTCATAAATTTTTATTTTAATACTGATAAAATAATTATTCATCAACTTTTATCACTTAAAAAAGTTTAGGGAATCACAAGAAAATATGGATAGAAAAGTAAACAATATTCAGAAAATATTGCATAATCAAAATGAAAAAATAGACAAAAGAAATAAAATCCATTCAAAAAAATAGAAATTCTATAAATAAAAAAATAAGTTATGAAAACAAAATAGAAAGTTTCAATAGCAGACATGATTAAACAGAAGAAAAAACAGTGAGCTTGAAGACAGAACATATGAAAATACTTAATCAAAGGAGTAAAAATGAAAAATAATAAGAAAAAATGAAGTAGGCCTACAGGAATTATGGGACACCATCAAGTGAAATAACCTATGGATAATTAGAATTCCCAAGAAGACAAGAGAGATAACGACCTAAAAGCATATTTAAAAAAATAACGGCTGAAAATTTTCTAAGTATAAAGAAAGACAACTGCATCCAGGTACAGGAAGCTCATAGATCACCAGCTGAATTCAACCCAAAGAATAATTCCCCAAACCACATCATCATCAAATTATCAAATATCAAAGACAAAAAAAAAATACTGAAAGCAAGAGAAAAGAAATACATAACACCCAATGAAGCCCAATATTATTTTCTGTAGATTTCTCAGCAGAAACTGTACAGATAAAAATAAAGTAGGATAATATATTTAAAGTGCTGAAGTAAAAAGACTGTATCCAGCAAAACTAACCTTTAAATGTAAAGAAAAAATAATGACTTTTCTAGACAAACAAAAGCTAAGGGAATTCATCAACACTAAACCTGTCTTGGAAGAAATACTGAAGGGAGTTCTTTAATTTGAAATGTGCTACATAATAATATGCTACACATATATCTGAAGGTATATAACTCACTGGTAAAGTAAGTACACAGACAAATTCACAATACTCTAATACTGCAAGTATGTTGAGTAAACCAGTTATATATTTAGTATGAAGTCTAAAAAACAAACCTATTAAAGATAATAAATAAAACATCTATATAAGAGACAGGCAATATAAAAAGATGTAACTTGAAAGAACATAAAGTCAAAAGGTAGTGCTGGAGGGGGAGTGATGTCAAAGTGTACAGTCTGTTTGATTGCTATTCTTTTCTTAGAAATCAAAGTTAAATTGTTATGAGTTTGAAATAATCTGTTATGAAATGATTTTTGCAAACTTTATGGTAACCATAAAGCAAAAACCTATAATAGAAATACTAAAAGTAAGTAGCATGAAATTAAAATATACTACTAGAAAATTTACATAAAAAAGAAAGTAAGAAAAGAAAAAGGGAAACAAGTAACAAGTAAACAAGTAACAAAATGGCAGTAGTAAGTCTTTATCTATCAACAATAACTCTAAGCATAAATGAATTAAATTCCCCAATTAAAAGACATAGAGTGGCTGAATACACTATAAAACACAACCCAACTATATGCTGCCTACAAGAAACTCATTTCACCTATAATCACACACATAGACTGAAAGTAGGGGATTAAAAAAAAAAATTCCATGCAATGGTAACCAAAATAAGAACAGGAACAGCTACATGAAGGTACTTCAAAAAGCTTGTGAAAAGATTTGCATTATCTTTTTTCCTTTTTTTTGAAATTTTTAGTGAAACATATTTATTATACATATTTATGAGGTAAAGAGTTATATTTTAATACATGTATACAATGTGTGATAATCTATTCAATGTAACTAACATATTCATTGTTGTAAAACTTAATCTTTCTTTGTTATGTGCACATTTGGTCTCCTCTCTTCTAGTCATTTGGTAACATGCAGTAAATCATTGTTAACTACACATTCCTGGGTCAACTGTACACTAGTAGGGCTTATTTTTACTATCTCAGTATAATTTTGTGTCCACTGTCCAGTCTATCACTATTTCTCCTCCCCTGCCCCTTTCCTTCCTCTGAAAACAACAATTCCCTCTCCTTTCAACAGTTCAACTTATTATTATATTTATTTGTTTTTTGTTGTTTTGTTTTGTTCTCTTTTTCCACTCCCACATATGAGTGAGAACATGCAGTATTTGTCTTTCTGTGCTTGCTTGGTTTATTTCAGTTAACATAATTTTCTTCAAGCTCATCAATGTTCCTGCAAATGGCAGAATTTTGTTCTCTTTTTTTATGGCTAAGTGGTATTCCACTGTGTGTATGTACCACATTTTCTTTATCTAATCATCTCTCAATGGACATTTAGGTTGGTTCCATACCTTGGCTATTGTGAACTGACCTGTGATAAATGTGGGAGTGAGGGTACCCCTTTAACATGATGCTTTCCATTTCTTTGGGTATATACCCAGTAGTGGGATAGCTAGGTCATATGATAGTTCTGTCTGTAGTTGTTTTAGAAAAATTCATGCTGTTTTCCATATGGCTGCACTAATTTACAGTCCCACCAACAATATATAAATGTTTTCTTTTCTCTGCATCCTTGTGAAAATTTGTTATTTTCCGTCTTTTTGATAATAGTGTTCTAACTGGGGTGAGATGATATTTCAATGTAATTTTGATTTCTATTTCCCTCATGATTAGTGACACTGAGCATTTTTTTATGACCTGTTGGCTATTTGTATGTCTTCCTTCGAAAAATGTCTATTCAGCTCCTTTGCCCATTTTTTTAATCGGATTATTTATTTTTTTACCCTAAAGTTGTTTGACTTCCTTGTGTATGCTGGATATTAACCCCTTTTCAGATGCATAGCTTGCAAATATTTTCTCCAATTCTGCAGGATGCCTCTTTGCTCTGTTGATTATCTTCTTTGCTGTGAAGAAACTTTTTAATTTGATAAAATCTCATTTGTTTATTTTTACTTTTGTTGCCTGGTATTTTAAAGTCTTTTCATAAAATCTTTGCTTATCTTATGTCCTAGAGCATGTCCCCTGTGTTCTCATCTAGAAGTATTTTTAGATTCAGGTCTTACATTTAAGTCTTTAATTCATTTTGAGTTGACTTTTGTATATGATGAGCAAAAATTCATTCTTTTGCACTGGGATATCCAGTTTTCCAAGCACCATTTATTGAAAAGGCTGTCTTTTCCCCAATGTATGTTTTTGGCACCTTTGTCAAAAATCAGTTGGCTGTAAATACATGGATTTATTTCAGGGTTCTCTATTCTATTCCATTGGTCCAAGTGTCTGTTTTTATGCCAGTACCATGTTGTTTTGGTAAAGATAGCTTTGTAGTATATTTTGAAGTTAAGTTGTGTAATGTCTCCCACTTTACTGCTTTTGCTCAGGATTGCTTAGGTCATTTGTGATCTTTAGTTATTTCATATGAGTTTTGGATTGCTTTTTCTATTTCTGTGAAGAATGTCATTGGTATTTTGATAGAGATTGCATTGAATTTGTAGATCACTTTGGATAGTATGGATATTTTTACAACATTAATTTTACCAATTCATGAGCATGGAATATGTTTTCACTTGTTTCTGTCCTCTTTAATTTTTTCCATCAGTATTTTGTATTTTTCATTTTATAGATCTTTCACCTCCTATGTTAGATATTTTCCTAGGTATTTTCGGATATTTTTACAACATTAATTTTACCAATTCATGAGCATGGAATATGTTTTCACTTGTTTCTGTCCTCTTTAATTTTTTCCATCAGTGTTTTGTATTTTTCATTTTATAGATCTTTCACCTCCTATGTTAGATATTTTCCTAGGTATTTTATTTTGGGGGTAGCTATTTTTTGGTAGCTAAATGGGATTGCTTTCTTGATTGCTTTTTTGCTAGTTAATTGTTGGTGTATGGAAACACTACTGACTTTTGTATATTGATTTTATATCCTGTACTGAGTTTGTTTATTAGCTGTAATGGAGTTTGGTGGAGCTTTTAGGCTTTTCTACATCTAAGATCATGTCATCTGCAAAAAGTGACAATTTGACTCCCTATTCTCCAATTTTGATGCCTTTTATTCCTTTCTCTTGCCTAATTGCTCTGGCTAGAACTTCCACTACTATGCTAAACAGGAATGGTGAGAGTGGGCATCCTTGTCTTGTTCTTGATCTTGGAGGAAAAGCTTTCAACTTTTCACTGTTTGGGATGATGTTAGCTGTGGGTTTGTCATTTGGCTTCTATTGTGTTGAGATACTTTTCTTCTGTACCCATTTTGTTGAGAGTTTTTATCACGAAGTGATGTTGAATTTTATCAAATGCATTTTCTATGTCTATTAAAATGGTCATTTTTTTTGTCTTTCATTTTGTTGATGTGTTATATCACCTTTATTGATTTGCATATGTTGAGCCATCCTTGCATCCTTGGAATGAATCCCACTTGATCATGGTGTATAATCTTTTTGATGTACTTTTTGATTCTGTTTGCTAGTACTCTGTTGAGAATTTTTGCATCTAAATTCATCAAGGATATTGTCCTGTAGTTTTCTCTTTTTGTGTTGTATCTTTTTCTGGTTTTGGTACCAGGGTGATGCTGTCCTCATAGAATGAGTTTGGGAGAAACCCTCTGCTTCAATTTTTTGAATCAATTTGAGAAGAATTGGTATTAATTCTTCTTTAAATGTTTGGTAGAAGTCAGCAGTGAAGCCATCTAGTCTTGGGCTTCTTTTCACTGGAAGACTGTTGATTACTTATTCAATTTTGTTGCTCATTATTGGTCTGCTCAGGTTTTCTATTTCTTCTTGGTCCAGTCTTGGTAGGTTGTATGTATCTGGAAACTTCCTCTAGTTTTTCAATGTTTTAAAATTTGTTCATACTTGATTTGTGGCATAACATGTGGTCTATTCTGGAGTAAGTTTCATGTGCTAATGAGAGAAATGTATATTCTGCAGTTGTTGGATGAAATATTCTGTAAATATCTGTCAAGTCTATTTGGTCTAAAGTGCAGTTTAAATTGAATATTTCTCTGCTAATTTTTGGTCTAGATGATCTGTTCAATGCTGACAGAGGAATGTTGAAGTCCCCAACTATCATTATATTGGGTCCTATCTCTCCCTTTATGTCCAATAACATTTGCTTTATATATCTGGGTGCAACTATGTTGAGTGCATATATATTTATGATTGTCATATCTTCTTGGTGCATTGATCCCATTGTCTCTTGTCAGTTCTTAAAGTCAGTTTCATTTGATGTAAGTATGGGAAGTCTTGCTCATTTCTGGTTTCCATATATGTGGAATATCTTACCATCCCTTCACTATTAGTCCATGTGTGCCTTTACTAGTGAGCTGAGTTTCTGACAGGCAACATATAGTTGGGTCTAGTTTTTTAATCATTCAGCCAGTCTATATCTTTTAAGTGGGGGATTTAATCAATTTACTTTCAAGGTTGTTATTAAAAAATATTGCCATAAACCTGCTATTTGATTAATGTGCCTTTATTTTTTGGTGGTTTTTTGTAGTGATAAGATACAATTTTTTTCTCTTTCTCACTTGCATGTCTTCTATACTACTAGTTTTATTATTTCTCATCTACTAATGGTGATACTTATTGCTCTTTTGACTCCCTTGAGGTTTGCTTCTAGGGCCAGTCTTGTGCGGGTTTTTGTTTGTCTGAAAAATTCCCACAGTTTTTGTTTGTCTGGGAAAAACATTATTTCTTCTTCATTTCTGAAGAATAGCTTTGCTGGGTATAATGTTCTTGCCCAGCAAATTTTTCTTTCAGCCCTTTGAATATATCATCCCATTCTCTCCTTGCCTTTAAGGTTTCTATTGAGAATTTTGCTGTAAGTCTGATAGGGATTCCCTTGTAAGTGACTTGACATTTTTTTCTTGCTATTTTTAGATTTTTTTTTTTTTTTGTTTTCGATTTTTGACAATCTGACTATAATGTGTCTCAGGTAGGATCTTCTTGGTTTGAATCTGATTGGGGAACTTTGCACTTCTTGGATCTGGGAGACCATATGTCTCTCAATACTTAGGAAGTTTTCAGCTACTGTTTCATTACATACCCTTCAAGGCCTTTTCCTTTCCCTTCTTCTGGTACAACCATAATATGAATGTTGTATGCTTAAGTGTGTCTGATAAATCTCATAGGCTTTCTTCACTTTTTAGAATTCTTTTTCTAACCTGTTGCTTTCATTGAATTCTTCAATTCCAGGATTTATGCTTGGTTGTTTTTTGTTTTGTTTTGTTTGTTTGTTTTCTGATTATTTCTATCTCTCTGTTGAATTTCTTATTTCTCTCCTGGACTTTTAGTTTTGTTCTGTTTGTTTGTTTGTTTTCTGATTATTTCTATCTCTCTGTTGAATTTCTTATTTCTCTCCTGGATTGTTTTATTGTTTTTCTGACTTCATTGTGATTTCTATCTATTTTTTCTTGCATAATGTTGAGTTTTCATAAGATTCCCATTTGGAATTCCTCTTCTGCCATTTTACTGGTTTCCTGTTGTTTAGGGTCTGGTATTGGAGAATTATTATCTTCCTTTGGAGGTGTCATGTTTCCCTGTTTTTTCATATCTCTGCATTGATGTCTGGGTATTTGGTGGTCTAGTTGCTCTTTTAAATTTTTGGAGTAGTTTCTGAAGAGAGATATTCTTTCCTGTAGAAGTGTTCTATATTGGTAATTGGGTTGGGCATTTTAAGTGTGGTTCTGGGTGCATGAGGTAGTGCAGTTTTTGTGCGATTTATTCAACTGTATTTGATCTTGTCTGGGGGTGCCTTTGTGGCCTAGGTAATGGGGACCTGGGCAGTTTCTTTTTGGGGTGGTGACAATTGGCAGAGCTATTGTGGCTATTAATCTGGAAGTTCTGTAGAGTCCTGCTTGGGAGGGTCAAAGACTCTGCCTCATCTGTCATCAGTCAGTGAGCAGGTGTACACTGGTGCAACAGGTCCTGACAGCTCTTAGAGGGCTGCTGGATTAACTGTTGAGTCTGGAACTAGTCTGCACAGACACCACAGGACCCAACTGCTCTCTAGAGGGATGCTGTTGAAAATAAGAACTGCTACCCAATGGGCTGTTGGTCAGGGTGTAGGTATACACAGTTGCTGCAGGGCCTGGAAGCTCTGCATATCTCTGCCAGATCAGCTGTTGAGACTGGTACAAACCTGTTTGATGCAGCCAAGCCCAGCAGCTCTGTAGAGAAAACTCTAAAGACTATGCAAAGAAAATACTAGAACTAACAAATGAATTCAGTATAGTGGCAGTATACAGAATCAATACACAAAAATCTTTCTATATGCTGGTAAGACAATAGCAGAGAAGAAATCAAGAAAGTAATCCCATTCACAATATCTAACAAAAAAAATGGTATACCTAGGAGTATTTTTAACCAAGGAGGTAAAAAACCTCTACAATGGAAACTATAAAACACTGGTGAAAAAAATTGAATAGGTCACAAATAAATGGAAAGATATCCAATGTTAATGAGCTGGAAAAATTAACATAATTAAAATGTCCATACTAACCAAAGCAATCTTCAGATTCAATGCAATCCAATACCAATGACATTCTTCACAGAAATAGAAAAAATTCTAAAATTTATACTGAATCATAAAAGACCCTGCAATCTTGAAGAAAAGAACAAATCTAGAGGTATACTACCTGACTTCAAACTATACTATAAGGCTATAGTAACCAAAATAGCATGGTACTGGCATAAAACAGACACATGGACCAATGGGACAGAATAGAGAGCCCAGAAAAAAATCCACACATTTATAGCCAACTGATTTTCAACAAAGGGGCCAAGAATATACATTGGGAAAACAATGTCTATTCAATAAATGGTGCTGAGAAAACTGGATAACCATAAGCAAAGAATTGAAGCTAGACTCTCTCCCTCATCACAAACAAAAACCAACTTAAAGTGGATTAAAGCTTTAAACTTTATGACCCAAAACTGTAGAACTACTAGAAGAAAACATAGGTGAATTGCTGAATGAAAATGAACTGGGCAACACTTTTCTGAATAAGACTTCAAAGGCACAGGCAACAAAAGTGAAGTAAACAAATGGGACTACATCAAACTAGAAAGCTTTTGCACATCAAAGGGAACAATCAATAAAGTGAAAAGATAACCTCCAGAATGAGAGAAAGTATTTGCAAACTATGTGTCTGAAAAGAGGCTAATATGTAGAATATACAATAAACTCAAACAACTCAACAGCAAAAAAACCAAATAAACTGGCTAAAAAATGGGCAAACACCTAAATAGACATCTCTCAAAAGATACACAAACGGCCAACAGATCTATTTTAAAATGCTAAGCATCACTAATCATCAGGAAAATTTAAATCAAAACCCCAGTGAGACATCATCTCACTCCAGTTAGAATGGCTATTATCAAAAAAGACAGTCAACAAGAAATACTAGCAAGGATACTGAGAAAAGGGAACTCACACATTGTTGGTAGGAATGCACATTTGCATAGCTATATGGAAAACAGAATGAAGGTTCCTCAAAAAATTAAAATTAAAAATTATGATCCAGAAATCTCACTACTGGGTATATCCAAAGGAAATGAAATCATTATATAGAAGAGACACCTACACTCCCATGTTTATTGCAGCACTATTCACAAAAGCTAAGAGATGGAATAAACCTAAACGTTCATCAACATATGAATGGATAAAAAAACCTTGGTACATATGCACAATGGATTAGTCATCAGCTATAACAAAGAATAAAATCCTGTTATTTTCAGCAACATGGATGGAACTGGAGTCCCTTATTTTAAGTGAAGTAAGCCAGGTGCAGAAAGGCTAATACCACATGTCACTCATATGTGGAATCTTTAAAAAAGTGCTTCTCAAAGAAGTAGAGTAGAATGGTGGTTACCAGAGGCTGGGGAGGGGTGGGGGGACAGGTAGGGAAGAGGTTGGTCAATGGGTACAAAGTTACAATTAGGTAGGAAGAATAAGTTCTGGTGATCTATGGTGACTACAGCTAATAATGGTGTATTATATATTTCAACATAGCTAGGAAAGAGGATCTTGAACATTACCACCACAGAGAAATGATAAATGTTTGGGTGATGAATATGCTAGCTATCCACAATACATACATACAATACATACATGTATTGAAACATACTGTACCCCATATACATGTACAATTAAAAATGAAAATAAAATTTTTAAAAAATAAATTTGATTGATTGTAGATGTTAACCACATCTGCAAAATATCTTCACAGCATCACTGAGATTAGTGTTTGATTAAATTACTGGGTAGTATAGCCAAGTTAACACATACAATTAACCATCACACCACCTTAAGAGGAATGAATTTATGGTTTTTGATAATGACATACTAGCACTGGAATTGGGACAGCATGGCTGCAAGAACCAAGACAGAACTAGACAGCTCCACTTTACCTAGGTCTTTTTCAGAGTCTATATTGTCTTTCAGTGGTACAATGAATATCAGTTTTTTAGAACATTACCTGGAATTTAGTAAATGCACAAAAAAATATTTCTTAGTATTTGGCTATTTTAAATTCTGGGAAGCCTCTGGAATATCCAGTCAATAATAAGTGGCTGGATATATGTCTCTAAAGCTCCTACCAGCTTTCTCCGTGATTAGGACAGTAAAATATGGGATATGGAGAGGATAATTTCATTGGAATGAAGGAATAACCAATCAGACCTACATACAGAAGCAGGGATGACATTACCTGGGCTGGGGATATAAAGACCCATGTACAAGTAAAGGACAGGGTTGGGGAGCTGTTAGGAAGACTACATAATCCTCACTCCTCCATTCTCCCCTCCTCTGGTTTTCATTGTATCAATGAATATCACCTAACCATCCTAATGCCTGCCTCTCTATCCCCATGCCACTCCCAGAATAATTCTTCTGCAACAAAATAGTACCCATGTCATCCCCTAGTTTAAAACCCATCAATTCCTACCCAGAATTATTTTCCAATCATCATAATATGTGACGCCTATGGCTATCATACTTCTGCCTCCTTCCATGGTTTAATTTCCAACTATTTCCTTCACCTTTTGCATTCTCTTCTTAATACATATTGGACTCAATCTATTTCTGCAAATTTGTCTTGTCTCTTTTGCCTCTGGTCCTTTGAACACCCTTGTATTTTTTTCCAATGGCCTTTAAACTGTTGAAAGGCAGAAACCATCTCTACTCCTCTTTTTATCTCTAGTGCCTAGCACATCCCAAGGTACATATGGGTGCATAATAGTCATTCTCCCCTTCAGATGCCAAATTCTTTAAACACAGGGAATCATATATATTTCATCTTTATGCCTCTCACATTGTTATTAGCAAAGTACCTTACACTTAGTTTCCTCAACACATTCCTGCTGAATTCAGTGGAAGCAGTGATAGAACCATAAACCCCTATAACCATTTGAAATAGGGAAATTATATTCCAAGTGTTACAAAATGAGTACAAATGAACCATATGTGCTGATTATATATGGGGACTGAATATGTGATAAAGTGCACATATGGTAGCAGGAACACAACTCTCCTGTATTACTAAATGTGAGTCATGTAAAACTAATATGCTAGTAATAAATGTTAATTAAACATTCAATTAACAATTTGCTTGCCTTTTGAAACTTAGAATGGTTTGAAGGGGATGATTTGAGTCTCTTAAAAGCACTTTCCTAGTAAGTTAAAAAGGTATTTTTTCCTCTCCCTTTAATTTCTTTAAAGTGTGCAGAAGCCAGCAAAATTATTCTATTGACCTCAAAGTTCTGCTCTTTCACTTCAAGAAGAAGCTTTGCACAATATTTAGAGGAGCCTTCGCACAACAACACAAAAACATACAGTACCTAGTGCTTTCTTTCAGAAGGCTTTGGGTCCTCTGTCCTTCAACCAGAATTTTGGGTGTATTCTGTATTCTCTAATACACATACACACACACACAACTTCAAAGCTGCTGTGAGGCCGATCACAGTTATTCCATGCATTTGTTCTGGGATGGTTTCAGGTTCACTTTGATAATAATTTCAGGGACATATCTTGGAGCCACCTGGATCATCCAAGAGCTCTTCAACATTCCATAGATACTTTGTGTAGAACAGGTCTGTAGACTTGGAGAGCTCAGGAATCGCACCTGTCTTTTCATCGTTCTCCCTAGTATTTAGCACTAAATGTGGTACATAGTAGGTGCTCAATAAGCATTTGTTCACTGGGAAAAGCGAGCGTAGATGTATAGAGTTAAGAGTATGCATATTCCCTAGTAATATTCATAGCTCTCAAAAATACTTTGAAGAGTGAAGTGTATGACAGTTAGTCATACACACACACACACATACAAACTGTGTTGTGTGAATACTGCAGTAGTTAGGGATCATCCATAGGAAGCAAGTGTGATCCAAGTAACTTTCTGTATGGCAATAGAATCCCAGTACATACATGGTCCTTACTTTAACTGGAGTGAAAATGAATAGGAAAGAAGGTCTATATAATAACAGGTACTTTATTATGCCGGTTGTAAGACATATTTTTCCATAGTTTAACATCTCTAAAATAAGAATTCATTTTATAATTAATGATATTTGTTGAAATCAATGAGGAGATCTGAATAAATAAGAGGTTGTTTCTTTTTAGCAACAAGAGTACAGCAAGGAAGAAATCCCCTGAAGAAACAGCTTCAAAACCATTACGTGGGGAAGTAATTTTGTAGATTGTTGGCAGGACAGAGACCCTCTGACAACAAGCAGCAAAAAGACTGAGAATGACAAGCAAAGTTTCAAGCACACTAACACGTGTGTTTTCATCAAACAGGATGTTTGCCATGAGCAAGAATAAAAGGAGCTCTGCAGTTTTTCTTAAGAAAGAGACCAGTGATTATATCTCAGTAACTTAGGTTTAACTCAGGAGCAGTAAAAATTTTCAGGCCTAGAAAAAATGTTGCAAGAACAAGGGTTTCAAGATATTTCTGGAAAATATGGTTTTTCACATCTTTCTGTCATTCTCAACCAGGTGGCAGTTATGACACAGATGTCATTGCTTGCACCTAAGCAAATATGGTCATAGCTGTTCATATTGGCATTTTAATTGTTATGTTTGTATGACAGGTGTTACATTTAATTGCGTGGGGAAGTAATTTTGTAGATTGTTGGCAGGACAGAGACCCTCTGACAACAAGCAGCAAAAAGACTGAGAATGGCAAGCAAAGTTTCAAGCACACTAACACGTGTGTTTTCATCAAACAGGATGTTTGCCATGAGCAAGAATAAAAGGAGCCCTGCAGTTTTTCTTAAGAAAGAGACCAGTGATTATATCTCAGTAACTTAGGTTTAACTCAGGAGCAGTAAAAATTTTCAGGCCTAGAAAAAATGTTGCAAGAACAAGGGTTTCAAGATATTTCTGGAAAATATGGTTTTTCACATCTTTCTGTCATTCTCAACCAGGTGGCAGTTATGACACAGATGTCATTGCTTGCACCTAAGCAAATATGGTCATAGCTGTTCATATTGGCATTTTAATTGTTATGTTTGTATGACAGGTGTTACATTTAATTGCCATTTAAAATATCTTCAAAAATTGTGTTATCATTTTCACTGAAATGAAAAGTTATGTGTGTTCAAGAAAAACAGAAACCATGCAGTGGGACGTATATTTAATAGTCCAAAAGCAAATTTCTATCCTAAAATGACTTGATGAAATTATATATTTCCTTGGAAAGCAAAAACAAAATGATTTGTTGGAGTGAAGAACAAAAGACCCCATAAGGAGATAGATGTGTCTTTGCATCTGTTGACTATTACATGCCAAGCAAGAAAGTGCCACCAACAAATTTTACAGAACAAGTGCCAGCAGCTGTGAGAAAATCTTGTGAGAAAGTCCATAGTGGAGCATTTTTAAAGAAATGCTGCATCGCTAATGCTTTTGATGGCATAGAGGACCATATTTTGTCACAAAACACAGATAGAGATTAACAGCTCTGAGTTTAAAAGGGATGCAGAAAAGTTGAACTCCAAATGTGAAATGACTTAGAAAATGTTAAGCAATTTGTTTTGCCCATTTAAAAAGATACACAAATATGTTGAATAGTAAATCATCTACAACAAAAAAATCTTCAAAGAGCTATTTCAATAAGCGTAAAATAAAAATTCTAAGTGAGAAAGTATTGTGTAACAGTTTCATGTGCAGCATTTTTTTCTTTCTTTGGGAGTCGTGATGGTGTCTTACATTAATAGCCCTTAGATTCTATTTTATATCAATAGTAGCTGGATCCTGAAGTATTTGGAAAATCTTGGGCAGTGGGGGGTGGAGGAGGGAGAGATGGGGAGAAAAGTGTGCTTCAGAAATACAGAATCTAACCTTCATGGTAAAGAGAAGAAATATGGATGAATTAGAAAACACTAAAAATTTCAGAAATACTGAATCTAACCTCTGTAGTAAGGAGAAGATGGATGGATGAATTAGAAAAGATTAAAAGACATTGAAAAGAAATTTCCCGTGTGACTTACAAACCAGGTGGCAATTATGACACAGATACCATTGCCTGCACATAAGCAAATTTGATCATAGAAGACCACTAATCATTAATATAGCTAAATAAACAGTACAAGCTGGTCCCCAAACCACTTTCGGGTTTGGAGTTCAGTCTTTGAGGTGATTCCCCTTGACTGAAAATAGTCTATTTTAGAGTCCATCCTCCTCAGTGGAGCTTAGGAGGAGAAACATGAGGCAAAGAGAGGAGAAGCGAATAGATATGTAGGAAGCTAGATTAATTAAATTAGCCCCATTGCCTCGGAGAGGTTAGAGCCATATTATAACTCTTCTCACATTCTAATAGCCTTAGTTGTTATTCTGTCCTAGAACTCAGCCCCAAGGATAGTGCTGGGTTTACCTGAGAGTGGACTTCATCTGTTGCTGATGATGGATGGTAAATGACTAGGTGAACCATTCACGTTAAAGTGATAGAATATGTCCACAGTGGTTTTAGACCCCTTCCAATACCTAGAGCAGCAGTTCACTGTGCTATAAAATTAACTTAGGCTGACTTTCANCCCTTCCAATACCTAGAGCAGCAGTTCACTGTGCTATAAAATTAACTTAGGCTGACTTTCATGAGTCTGCATTTTTCATTTCCTTCTGATTTGCCACACCCTCTGAGAATCAGTCTAGCTCTAAATAGCTTAGGCAATGAGGCTTCCATTTCTTCCCCTGTGAGACGAATGTACAGTCTAATAGACTGTTAGAAAATTGTTTCTGATAGTCAGCCTACATTTTCTTTTCCTTAATTGCATCCCATTAGTACATTCTAAACAATTTTTCTTTCTCCTCTATACCTTACAGATTCTTGTCTAGAGCCATTTCAATTTGACCAAGCTTTGTAAATTGAATTGTTTTGTTTTTATGTGTACTGGTAGTCAAATTTTATTGTTTCTAGTTTACTCACTTGATATTCTGGAAATTCCCTTGCTGCTGGCTGTTACTAAGATAGTCAAAAAACTACCATTTACTAAGGATGGTCTGACCAGACAAGCATAGGAAATCGTATTGCCGTCTTATTTTTAATGCAAAAAAATTAGTTAATATCATGTTAGCTATAAATTACTGTTCCAAATTTGTTTTAACTAGACAGCCCACTGTCTAGATTATCTTTCCCACCTCCATGTAGATTTTTAAAATGGGTATTCCTCAAATTGTTCATATTCCCCTAAATTATATTTTGATTTCTCTTATATATTTCTATCTTGCATTATATTATTGCTTTCTGTCCCTTCAGGCCTTTTAACAGATCACGGCCTATTAATAAACATTAACTAAATAGTCAACTTAACCCAATTTTATGGCATAAACAGTTTGTAAAGAACAAAAGTCACTAATCTCAAAGCTGCTTATTGTTCAATGCTTTTACTTCCTTTTTTTGCAATAAGTATATCAAACATTTCCGTAACACTATTTAACTATCATCACTTTCACATCTATGACCT
>NW_007728816.1:260033-262067 GCF_000696425.1 Galeopterus variegatus
TAAGTATATCAAACATTTCCGTAACACTATTTAACTATCATCACTTTCACATCTATGACCTCAGTTAACTCTGATTTCATCTGTAAGATTGATTTTCATGATTGCTTTGAGCCTGGAGAGTCTGCAAGAGACCATGCTGAAATTCACACACACACACACACACACACACACACACACTCACAACAGCAAATAAAGTATTCTTTTCACTATTTCTCACCTTCTTATGATATATTAAATGTTATTTATGGGAATCTAATCTTGAATTCTGGGCCTTATTGATAATGGCATATAATTATTCCTAGAGTTCAGCATGCTCTAATATTGAAATAAAAAAAATAAAAAAAAAACTACTGAAAGAGACTCACCCACTGCAGAAAAAAAAAAAAATACCCCAAGGAAAGATTTGTTTATGTGTTGTTGATGAAACCACAACTTCTCCAGAATCTTATTCGGAGAGAAGGGGTACATGAAAAATCTGCCACCTAAATAAAATTGTATGATATCAAAGATAAATGTATGTTGGTAGCTGAAAGGTGATAATCTGATTTAAATCTAGGAAAACTGCCGTGTAATAAGTACCTTTCTTTTGAATTGTAACTTTACTTGAAATCTTGACAGCAGCATTCACCAGAGCAAAGATTCCCACCCTTTCCTTAGTGTCTCTGATTAACTTTCTTGCACAGCAGTGGGAAAGAATAATAGAAGCAAGACCCATGAGCTTTTTGCCCCAGAATGGTCTGAGAGTGTTAAAGCAACATCTTGCAGCCTGATGGAGTATCAGGATCCTTTACAAAAGAACTTTCTTTCTGCTTTCATTTGTTCAACTTTTCTTGGAGGACAGTAGATACAGAAAGCATTTCATAACAGATTCATTCAGGTCTAAAAAGCATTTGTAACCCTCTCCCGCCACTTTCTGTTTCTGTAGATGCTGTTATGATAAAGCTTGATGATAATTGATTGCCTCATTCCTGTTTGGAGATCTATGAAGGTTTTATAAAAAATAAAAGTTATCCTATTACATTTTTTGATATTTAACATTTTAAGTTATATGGCTGTACATTGCAACTTCTGATTTTGAGTACAAGAATTGATAAATAAAATACGTAATGGAGGCACTTAACTTACACAAACTGAACTGTATGAGTCAGAGAGAAGAGAGAATATGAAAAGAAAGGGAATTAGCAGTGCTGACCATTCTGCTCACCACAGAGAGAACAGGATACGGAGATTGGAAAATGCCTTTCTTTGAGTTTTGTGTCACTTACTTAATGCCTTTCATAGGATGAGTATCTCTCTGTGCCGAGTGTTGTAATAAATTTTCATTCCTCTTGACCCGACCTATCCTATCAGCTGTGGCTCCATTTGCAACAAAATTCCTCAAGTGGCTTATACATACTGCTTTCAATTCCTTTCCTCAAATTCTGTTTTCTAATATTTTACTTTGAAATAATTTCAGGCTTACTTACAGAAAAGTTGTAAGAATAGTACAAAAAGATTCTGTGTATCTTTCATCCAGATTCCCTAATTGTTGCCTTATTTACTTGATTGTTTCTCTCAACTTCTTTCATATACGAGGGCTCTTCAAAAGGTTCATGGAGAGATTCTTATTATCTCTTTTCGATTTTTCCACAAACTTTTTGAAATACTCTCATATATACATATTACGCATTTTCATAACTACTTGAGATGCCCCTTAACACCTAAATATTTCAGTGGGTATTTCCTAAAAACAAAGCTAATCTCTTATATAACTACAGTCCAATTATCAAAATCCTAAAATCAATATTGGTATAATACTACTATGTAACTAACTGACCTTATCCTTATTTTGTCGCTGGCTTCAAAAGTATCCTGCAGAGCAAATACTGTTACTACTAAAAATAATAATAACAATTCTTGTCAAGAATTCAGTCCCAGTGAGTTTTTTTTGTAATTTCATTTTCCAATTGTTTTTTTTTATTTTATTTTATTTAATTTTATTTTTTTTCATTAAATTTTTATTTTGTCAATATACAATGTATATGATTATTATGG
>NW_007728816.1:262953-263516 GCF_000696425.1 Galeopterus variegatus
ATTGCTAGCATACAAAAAAAAAAACAATTGTTTTTTGTATATCGTTTTTATATCCTGCAACTGTTCTAAATCCACTTATCAGTTCTAATAGTTTTTTGGTAGATTCCATCATACTTTTTACATAAATTATCATCTCATCTTTGAGTAAAAACAGTTTTACTTATTCCTTTCCAAATTGGATGCATTTCATTTCTTTTTCTTGCCTTATTGCTCTGACTAAAACCTCCAGGGCCATGTTGCCATGTTGAATAGAAGTGCTGAGCATGGACATTCTTGTCTTTTCCTAGGTGAAAGCACTTACTCTTCCATCATTAAGTATAATGCTCACTGTAGCATTTCTGTAGATGCTCTTCTTCAGGATGTGAAACTTCTCTCCTGTAGTAAGTTGAATGGTGACTCCCCCAAAAGATATGCCCATATTCAAATCCTTGGAACTTGTAAATGTTATTTGGCTTGGGAGAAAAAAAGAAAGGTCTGCAGATGAAGGAGATGTGAAGATAGGGGCAGAGGGTGGAGGGATTTAGCCACAAGCCAAGAAAGCCAAGGCATGCCAAGAATCACGA
>NW_007728816.1:264622-266517 GCF_000696425.1 Galeopterus variegatus
TTCCAGTACTGTCGAATTCAATTCGCTTAAATTTTGTTCAGCATTTTTGCACCTGTGTTTATGAGGAATATTGTTCTGTAGTTTTCTTGAACTGTCTTTGATTTTAAAATCAAGGTAATGTTGGCTTCACAGAATGGTTCTGAAGTATTCTTTTCTTTTAAATATCTTAAAGAGCATGTGAAGATCTGATATTTCTTCCTTAAATGTTTGGTAGAATTCACTAGTGAAGGCATCTGGGCTTCACATTTTCTCTGTAGGAAAGTTTTTAACTAAAAATTAAAAATTTTAAATAAATGTAGGGCTATTTGTATTAGCTATTTTTTTTTTAAGTGAGCTTTGGTAGTTCTTTTCCCAAGGAACTTGTCCATTTTATCCAAATTGTTAAATTTATTGCCAAAATGTTTTCCATGATATCCCTTTATTGTCCTTTACGATTTAGAATCTGTAGTAGTGTAACCTCTCACATTCCTGAAACTGGCAAATGATAACTTCTCCTTTTTGTTTTTAATCAGTCTGGCTAAAAGTTTATCAGTTTTACTGACATTATCAAAGAACCAGCTACTGATAATAACCAGCTCTCCTCTCTGTATTTTTCTGCTTTCTGTCATTAATTTTCACTCTGATTTTATCATTTTCCTTCTTTTGCATATTTCAAGTATAATTGCTCTTACTTTCCAATTCATTTAGGTAGAAGCTGAGGTTAACTGACTTGAGACTTCCCTTCTTTTCAAATCCAGGTATTTAGTGCTATAATTTTCCCCATGTACTGTTTTGGCAATATGTCACTAACATGTCATATTTTCATTTGAACTGAATAGTTCAAAACACTTCCCAATTTTCCATTTTAATTTCTTCTTTGATCTGTGGGTTATTTAGAGGGGTGTTATGTAATTTCCAAATATTTGGGGCATTTTGCAGAAGTTTTTTGTTACTTATTTCTATTTACTTATATATCTGGTGGCTGGACAGTACAGGGATCAAATTCTGGACCCTGGGGTTGTCAGCAACTTGTTCTAACCAACTGAGCTAACTGGCCAGCCCATTTATTTCTAATTTAATTGCCCTGTGTGTAGAAAATTTATTATGTATAACTTGAATAATTTTAAATTTATTGAAATTTATCAAAACTTGTTATGTGGGTTAAGAATGTGATCTATTTTCGCAACTGTTCTATCTGCACTTGGAAAAAATGTATATTCTGCTTTTGTTGAATGGAATATTCTATAAATATCAATTAAGTCAAGTTGATAGTGTAATTCAAATCTTCTATGTCCTTACTGATTTTCTGTCTACTTGTTCTATCAATTTTTAAGTGATTTGGTATTTAAATCTCTGAGAAATATAAATTTTTGTATTCCTCCTTTCAGTTCTATTTTTTTCCTTGTATTTCGAAGGTCTGTTATTAGATGCAATAAACATTTAGAATTTATATTGATAATAAGTTGATATCAAGCTTGATCAATTACTATAATTCTTCTTTTATAAAATCAATTATTTTGTTTTAATTCTTCATTTTGAAAATTTACAAACATACACAGAAGCAGAGAGAAAATGAATAGTATGTTCCCATCTCTCAACTTTCATAATTATTAACACACTTTATTTGTTTTAATATTCCAGGCACTCTTCCCCTTTTTTCTTTTGCTTGAATATTTTAAAGCAAATCCCAAACATCAAGCCATTTCATAGCAAGACGCTGAGATATACTTTACGTACTATGAAGAATATATTCTTATATTACTGCAATGTCATCGTCACACAGAATTTCCTAACAGAAATTTCAGAACATCACCTAAATCCCAGTTCATATTCCCCCAATTGTTTAAAAACAAAGTGTGTGTGTTTTATAATCAAAAGCCATATATAGAGAGAGATAGAGATAGAGATAGAGATAG
>NW_007728816.1:267150-278117 GCF_000696425.1 Galeopterus variegatus
TTAATGTATTTGATTGTATGTCCTTTAAGTAAGGTGGTCATATGATCTATAACCCTACCCTAAAATCTTCTGAGAGTAAAAGGAAGATTAATAATAATTACATTGGGATAACAGGAGAAAACCATAACTGTCTCAACCAACTGGAAAATATATTCACCCTACTCTTGAGTCTTTTTAATCCAGAGCATCCACCCCCACCTTTTTTCTGTTGGAGGAATTGGGTCAGTTTTTCCTATAAAAGACTTTTATTTTTGATGTGGCTGATTGCTTTCTGTTGATCTCATTCAACTTAATTCTCTATCCCCTAAATTTCCAATAAACTGAATATTAGATCAAAAGATTTGATTAGATTCAAGTTCTGTATGTGTGTATAAAGAATACTTCATAGGTGGTGCTATGTTCATCACGCTGCGTCATATGAGAAAGCACATCATGTTTAAGCACCTCACTCTCAGTGATAGTAAAATTGATCAATGGTGACAGCTTGATCTCTTCATCAAAAAGTTCCTCATCAAATTTCCCCTCATGGCTTTATCATATATTAATAACCATTGTCTGAATCATTTATTTTATCAGAGATCACAAAACTAGTATGTTTCTAACTTTATTATTCCTTCTCCATAAATTAGCTGGAGGGCTCAGGGATTGAAAAATGTATCTGCTAAGGCTACTTAATTACTCTGAAATACAGGTTATATTGTAAAGTTAAGATAAATGCTTATTTCTTTTTTTAATGATCAATTTTGGGGATAATACGTGGCTACTCTGGCAACTTCCAATAAGGTACAATGCTGTTTGTCTCTGCTCTTTGTTGTATTGTTGGTTTTAATGTCATTGTTGAGACTTTTTAATATAGTTGATGTTTTAATTCATTTTATTTTTTTAATTTTTAATTTATTTAACTTGTTTACTTTTTTCAAAGTATCTTAAGATTTACTTCTACATATTTGTGTGGTACAGTGTGCTGTTTCAATACAGGCATGTACTGTGCAATGATTCATTTAGGCTGGATAGCATAGTGTTGTACCCATTAGTCCACCACTTTCACCCTCCCCTGCCCCGCCTCTGGGAACCATCAATGTATTTTAAATAGTTTTCAGACATTACTCATTTTGATGTGTATCTCTGTCCATCCTTCTTATTTTTCAAGTTTATTAATCACTTGTTTATGTTTGTCTCTTGTTAGAGCAATAAAATTGAATATTACTTTGTTAGCCATTCCAAACTTCTGTTTTTAATAAGTGTTTTTAAAACTTCTTTTAATCACTTCGTATTTATTGATATGGCCAGTACATTTGGCCTATCTTCTATATTTATAACTTTATCTTGAAATATTATTATCTTATTTTGTTGTTGTTATTGTTCTTATTGTTGTTCATTAAGTCTATATTTCTCTATTCTATACCTTGTTTCCTGTATTATACCTTTTCTGTGTGCAACTATTAGTTCTTGCATTTTCTCCATTTTAAAGTCCATTTCTAAATTCTCTCTTTTACATTTATGTAGTTCATTACTAATTACTGTCTCTCTTTTCAAATTCTATTATTGTCTAGTTATCTCACTTCAGAGCTATTCTTTTAGTGATTTATGCTTTTCTTTCACAGCTTTGATCATTTTTTTAATTTTCTAGACTATTTAAATATCTGACAGCATGGTTTTTACCCTTTTTGTGGCTATATTTTCCTGGTGTGTTTTCATTATCTGTTGGAACATTATTTTGTATATTAATATATTGTCTTGAAATTTATCCATATAAAGTTTGATTGTAAATAATTTTTTGTGTGTTTAAATGAAGTTGGGGGTTATTTTTAGCACTGTTTGGAGAATGTTCCTACCTAAGGAGCAAAGAAAAGCCGGAAGAGCTTTCACAAATTCTTGGCTCAAGAGCTTTGTTGAAGACATCATGCATGAGCTTTCATTTTTACTAACCTAGTTTATTTGACTGGTTTTTATAAGGAGATTAATTTTTTAAAATGTCACTGTTATCACATTATTTCTGACAATTTATGCTGAGTCAATTTCTAAGTCAATTTATGCTTTTTTATTTAAATACTGTGGCTGGTCCAGAGAAGGAAAAGTATGATGTCCCAGAATTTGATAATGAGGTCAGGAAAAATTGCTTTCTGAATTAAAAATTCATAAAAATAAATACATAATAATGAAGATTACTTGTTTAATTAAAAAAGAATAATTTGCGTGTTAATGCTTTTGAAAATGTGTGTATGTGTGCATGTGAGTATATGAAATACATATGATAAAAAAGTGTCTATAAGTCATTGTCCCACCTTTCAAGCTGCTTATATTTTAAGGGGGGATAGTACTAACATGCATAAATAATTACTAGACAAGGCATTATATATACTTTTAAAGATGGTTCTTAATTATTTCTAATTAATCATTAATTAATACCTTATGTAGAAAAAGAGAATTAACTCTAATCAGGGAAAGGCAGCTTCCTGGAGTAAGTAGCATCTCAAAATAACCTTGAAAATGAATGGAATGTGTAAATTTATGATTCTGAGGGTGTGATAGAGTTTGGACCTGTTGTTCCTCCAAAACTCATGTAGAAATGTGATCCCCAATGTGGCAGCTTTGGGAGCTGTTTGAGTCAAGGGGGCGGATCCCTCATGAATGAATTAATGCTGTCCCTGAGGGTTGGGGATAATGATTGAGATCTCACTTTATTAGTTCCCATGAGAGCTGGTTATTTAAAAGATCCTGGCACCTCCTCTCTCTCTCTCTCTCTTGCTTCCTCTCACCATGTGATCTGCTTGTACCTGCTGGCTACCAGCAGATTTCCACCATGAGAAGAAGCAGCCTGAGGCCCATGCCAGATGCAGCTGTCCCAGAATCATAAGCCAAATAAACATCTGTTCTTTATAAATTACCCAGTCTCAGGTATTCTGTAATAGCAGCACAAAAACAGACTGACACAGGGTGTGAGAATATGAATCCCAAAAATGAGCAAAAGAGAGGTAAGAAAATATATGATACTTGGAATTTTTGAGTAGTAGCCATGTGTACATATAACTTGATCAAAGAGAGTGCCCTTTTGAAAGTGTTTCTCCAGGTATTTCAAACCAAGATATCTTTCAAAATGGTACCCTCTTCATTTATATTGTAGAAGAATGGTGGTTTGTCCAAGTCCCATCTGACCGAACAGTATCCAGTTAGAGGGGTATACGTATATTATCAAGTTCTGAGAAAACAGTTAAAAATTTAATGAAGATTTGTTCTTTCTACTTGGAGGGGAGAAAAACAAATCTCTGTGGATTCCAGAGCTGTCCTCAGTCACTCTTTTCCTGTGTCTCTTTTGAAGAAGTAAAGACATCAATGAAGCAGAGTTACCTTCATTTTAAGTATCTGTCTTTTATTTATTAAATAAATATTTATTGAACACTTCCTATTTTTGCTTGTGGCTTATATTTTTCACAAAAAAAAGAAAAAAGAAATCCACAACCTTTTTCCTCTTCTATCTCTTAAAATAGTTATTCTCAACCTTAGTTACACATTAAAATAACTAAGGATCTCTTTCTAAAAATGCTAAATGCCCTTCACTACCAATTGAATTAGAACCTTTAGGGGTGGGGGTCCGGGCTTGGATATTGTGTAGTTTTCATGATGCTAATGAGCAGCCAGAGTTGAAAGACACTGTCTTAAAGGATAAAGGCAAGAAGAGGGGGTTGCTTTATTCTATGTAGGTGATTGATTTGGGGTACCTTTTATTAGTTTTGATATTTGTTTATCTTTTCATTAAACACACCTCCTCCTCAAACAACAATGACCCATATTTTTGAAGTAGCTAGCTCAGTTTCAGAGTGCAGTCTGCAGTCATGCAGTCACAGAACAGGATAAAGATCATTGACCTGAACCTTGGCCTCATTATCCAAAAAAAAAAAAAAAAAAAAAAAAAACTNCTCTCTCTCTCTCTCTTGCTTCCTCTCACCATGTGATCTGCTTGTACCTGCTGGCTACCAGCAGATTTCCACCATGAGAAGAAGCAGCCTGAGGCCCATGCCAGATGCAGCTGTCCCAGAATCATAAGCCAAATAAACCTCTGTTCTTTATAAATTACCCAGTCTCTGGTATTTCTGTTATAGCAACAGTACCTGCTGGCTACCAGCAGATTTCCACCATGAGAAGAAGCAGCCTGAGGCCCATGCCAGATGCAGCTGTCCCAGAATCATAAGCCAAATAAACATCTGTTCTTTATAAATTACCCAGTCTCAGGTATTCTGTAATAGCAGCACAAAAACAGACTGACACAGGGTGTGAGAATATGAATCCCAAAAATGAGCAAAAGAGAGGTAAGAAAATATATGATACTTGGAATTTTTGAGTAGTAGCCATGTGTACATATAACTTGATCAAAGAGAGTGCCCTTTTGAAAGTGTTTCTCCAGGTATTTCAAACCAAGATATCTTTCAAAATGGTACCCTCTTCATTTATATTGTAGAAGAATGGTGGTTTGTCCAAGTCCCATCTGACCGAACAGTATCCAGTTAGAGGGGTATACGTATATTATCAAGTTCTGAGAAAACAGTTAAAAATTTAATGAAGATTTGTTCTTTCTACTTGGAGGGGAGAAAAACAAATCTCTGTGGATTCCAGAGCTGTCCTCAGTCACTCTTTTCCTGTGTCTCTTTTGAAGAAGTAAAGACATCAATGAAGCAGAGTTACCTTCATTTTAAGTATCTGTCTTTTATTTATTAAATAAATATTTATTGAACACTTCCTATTTTTGCTTGTGGCTTATATTTTTCACAAAAAAAAGAAAAAAGAAATCCACAACCTTTTTCCTCTTCTATCTCTTAAAATAGTTATTCTCAACCTTAGTTACACATTAAAATAACTAAGGATCTCTTTCTAAAAATGCTAAATGCCCTTCACTACCAATTGAATTAGAACCTTTAGGGGTGGGGGTCCGGGCTTGGATATTGTGTAGTTTTCATGATGCTAATGAGCAGCCAGAGTTGAAAGACACTGTCTTAAAGGATAAAGGCAAGAAGAGGGGGTTGCTTTATTCTATGTAGGTGATTGATTTGGGGTACCTTTTATTAGTTTTGATATTTGTTTATCTTTTCATTAAACACACCTCCTCCTCAAACAACAATGACCCATATTTTTGAAGTAGCTAGCTCAGTTTCAGAGTGCAGTCTGCAGTCATGCAGTCACAGAACAGGATAAAGATCATTGACCTGAACCTTGGCCTCATTATCCAAAAAAAAAAAAAAAAAAAAAAAAATGATTAACAAAGCTGATAAAATATCAGCTTTAGAACACAGAGCTAATGAGACTATAGTCACAATTTTTACACAGGATCATTGATTTCCTTCTATCCCATCATCACAAAATGTTCCCAAACACTCAAAATGTTTCCTCTTGGCCATAAAGAATACCAAACCTTTAAGGGAGAATGAATACCAATTCTGTTCAAGCTATTTCAAAAAATGGAAACAGAGGTCATTCTCCCAAACTCATTCTATGAGGCAAACGACACCCTGATACCAAAACCAGAAAAAATACAACAAAAAAAAGAAAGCTAGAGGCCATTATCTTTGATGAATATAGATGCAAAAATAAATAAAACACTAGCTAATAGAATATAGCAACACATATATAAGATTATACACCATGGTCAAGAGGTATTCATCCCAGGGATGCAAGGTTGGTTCAACATACACAAATCAATAAATGTGATGCACCACATTAACAAAATCAAATACAAAAACCATATGATCATGTCCATAGATGCTGAAAAGCATTTGACAAAATTCAACATTCGTTCATGATAAAGACACTCTATAAATTGGGAATAGAAGGAAAATATCTCAACACAATTAAAGCCATATATGACATACCCCCTGCCTATATCATCCTGAATGGGGAAAAGTTGAAAGCTTTTCCCCTAAGAACAGAAACAAGACATGGATGCTCACTGTCACCACTCCTATTCAACATAGTGTTGGAAGTACTAGCCAGAGCAATCAGGGAAGAGAAGGAAATAAAGGGCATTCAGATTGGAAAAGATGAAGCCAAGCTGTCCGTGTTTGCAGATGATATGATCCTATACATAGAGCAGCCTAAAGACTCTACAAAAAATTCTTAGAGTTAATAAATAATTTCAGCAAAGTTGCAGAATACAAAATCAACTTTCAAAAACCAGTTGCATTTCTATACGCCAACAATGAACTAGCAGAAAAAGAAATCAAGAAAGCTAGCCCATTTACAATAGCCACCAAAAAGTTAACCAAGGATGTGAAAAATATCTCCAATAAGAACAACAAACCACTGTTAAGAGAAATTAAACAGGACACAATAAGATGGGAAGATATCCCATGCTCTTGAATTGGAAGAATTAACATTGTGAAAATGTCCATACTACCCAAAAGTGATCTACAGATTCAATGTAATCCCCATCAAAATTCCAATGAAATTCTTCTCAGAAATGGTAAAAAAAAATTCTAAAATTCATATGAAAAACAAAAGACCACTAATACCCAAAGCAATCTTGAGCAAAAAAAATAAAGCCAGAGACATAACACTGCCTGACTTTAAAATATACTCTAAATCAATAGTAACCAAAACAGCATGGTCCTTACATAAAAACAAACACATGGACAATGAGACAGAATAAGAATCGAGAAATCAACCCATACACCTACAGCCATCTGATCTTTGACAAAGGCATCAAGACTACACACTGGGGAAGAGACTGCCTCTTCAGCAAATGGTGCTAAGAAAATTTTTTGGATGTTCATATGAAGGAGAATGAAACTAGACCCATACCTCTCACCATATACCAAAATCAGCTCAAAATGGATTAAAGAATTAAATATACATCCAGAAACAATAAAACTCCTTAAAGAAAATATGGGAGAAACACTCCAGGAAGTAGGATTGGGTGCAGACTTCATGATTTTGACCCAAAAAGCACAGGCAACCAAAGGAAAAATAAACAAATGGGATTATATCAAACTAAAAAGCTCTGCACAGCAAAAGAAACAATTAACAGAGTGAAAAGACAACCAACAGAGTGGGAGAAAATATTTGCAAAATATACATCAGACGAAGGATTAATAACCAGAATATACAAGGAACTCAAACAACTTAACAGTAAAAAAACAAGTAACCCAATTTAAAATGGGCAAAGGAGCTGAATAGGCATTTCTCAAAGGAAGATATACAAATGGCCAACAAACATATGAAAAAATGTCAATGTCACTCCGCATTTGGGAAATGCAAATCAAAACCACTTTGAGATACCATCTCACTCCAGTTAGGATGGCTAATATCCAAATGACTGAGAATGACAAATGCTGACGAGGATGTGGAGAAAAAGGAACCCTCCTACACTGCTGGTGGGATTGTAAAATGCTGCAGCCTTTACGGAAAATGATTTTGAGATTCCTCAAATAATCACAGATAGATCTACCATATGACCCAGCTATTCCACTGATGGGTATTTACCCAGAGGAATGGAAATCATCATGTCAAAGGGATACCTGTACTCCCATGTTTATTGCAACACTATGTACAATAGCCAAGAGTTGGAACCAGCCTAAATGCCCATCATCAGATGAGTGGATAAGAGAAATATGGTATATCTACACAATGGAATACTACTCTGCTAAAAAAAAAAAAAAAAAAAAAAAAATGGAATATTACCATTTGCAGTAATATGGATGGACTTAGAGAAAATTACATTAAGTGAAATAAGCCAGGTACAGAAAGAAAAATACCACATATTCTCACTTATTTGTGGGAACTAATAAAAATAAATAAATAAATGTACAAACTAATAAATGGGTAGGGAGGAGGGAAGACAGAACAATCACAACAATTCCTTGAATTTGTTAAGACAGACAAGAGAACAGATATGATGTTGATTGGGGGGGGGAAGAAGAGGGAGGAGGTGAAAGGAGGAATAGTAAAGGGACACAAAAATCAACTACATTGCATATTGATAAATTAAAATAAAATTAAAAATAAATAAAATAAAATAAAATTCATCATCCTGTTTCTATTAGCTCTGTTTTCTCTTACACTATGTATACATGTTCCAATTATTTATGAATCTGCTTTCCTTTACCTCTATAAAATCAAGGAATTTTCAAAATCTCAATTCTATTTTTTTCTAGTAACACAAGACTTAAGAAAACAATTGTTAAATGACTTTTAGTTTAATCCATTACATAATTTAAGTATCTAGATAGACTATGGAGCCATTCTATTGATAACTACATTTTACTTACTATACATAGTTATCTGGTGAGTCACCTATGTAATCCCCCAATCACTTTCCTTTTCATTCATTTGTACTAGTTTTCTCACTAAAGATTTTTTAAGAAGGCAGTATTGTACCTAAAATAGTTTATTTCCTAATTCAAAAGGGGTATATATTGTACTTTCAGAAACTATTTCCCAGTTATTTGTGGGGGTGGGGGAACCCATCTCCTCCTAGAGTGGTATTAACAGCATGTTTTCTTGGGACAGTGATGACATGATGTCTGAAAATTGATTGATTCTCATTTGCCATCAGATGAGGTGATGATGCAGAGAGAGCAAAGCTCTGTTTTAACACTTGTCTATGTGTTAGTTCACACTCAGTCATAGCAAGCTCTCAAAACACGATCGATGTCTTCTCCCATATCACTTGTTAACAGGCATGTTTAACCTATGGTCACCCCCACAACAGAACAATATCTGTCAATGTTATTATTTATCCTAGACCTCTGTCCAGAGCTCAACCTTGTTTTATTGTTTAAATATTTTAAATATTTTTACAAACAATAATCAGTTATATACTTTCTTGTCTCCTGTTCTCTCTCTCTCAATTTGGTTTTGATTGTTTTGTTTTCAGATAAGTATTTTTGTACCATAGGGACTTAAAAGTTGGTTAAATCAGCTACATGAAACAGTGGGGAAAGGGCATTTCAGGAAAAGGGTTACCAATGATCTCCATATCATAACATTTTTTCGGTCAATTCTCAGTTCCGTTGCTCAATCTCTCAGCAGCATTTGATGCATCTCACAATTTCTCTCTTCCTGAAACATCTTCTTCCCCTGGCTTTTATGACATTCTATCTTGGAACTCTTCCTTACTCACTTGTTGCTTTCCCTAGGACCATAACTAATTCCTCTTCATCTCCTTTATCTTGACGTTTTCATGTGCCCTAAGGATTTAACCCTCTGGCCTAGTCCCTTCTCCAACAGTGTTTCTTCTCTAGGCGATCTCATCTAACCGCAGGCTTTAAATGCCATCCACATGCAGAAGTCTCTCAATGTTATATTTCAGGCCTCACTGATCTTCCGACTCTAAACTTACACATTCAATTGCCAATTCAAGTTTGCAACTTTATGTCTGGTAGCTATTTCAAAATTAACACATCCAAAACCAAACATTCTTTGCTCCTAAATGTACACACACACCTGCTCTTCTCACAGTGTTTCCTATCTCAGTAAGTATAACTCTGTGCATCCCCAAATCTTGGAGACATCCTTGACTCCTCTTGTTCATAACCTGAATCCAGTCTATTAGCAAATACTATAGGACCTACCTTTGAAATATATTAAGAAACCTCATCACTTCTCTCACTTAACAGCTATCACTCTAGCTCAAGCTACCATTTTTTCCCACCAGGTCTATTGCAGGAGATTTCCTAATGTTCTTGCTTCTTCTAGCTTGATTTCCTAAGTTCTAGTGTCAACATGTCAGAGTTTCCCTTTTACAGCACAAATGAGATTTTGTCATTCCTCCTTTCCTATCTCACACAGAGTAAGTCCAAAGTCCTTATGGAATTCTAAAAGTCCTTCTTCAATAAAGCCCCTACTACCTCTGCAACTTCATACCTTATCCTTGTCTGCTTCCCTCAATCCCAACCAGCCCTATGGCTTCCTTGCTGTCATTCAGACATGCCAGTCCTGTCCAGCTTCAGTACTTACACACTTGCTGTTCTCTCTGCCTGAATGCTGGCAGCTCACTCGCTCACTTGGTTAAAGTTGCTGTTCAAATAGCATCTTTTTAGAAGAGACTACTTTGACTAACCCTTGCCCTTACAATCCCTCTGCATGCTCTCATCCTGATTAGCTTTTCTTTTTAGCCCTTATAGTTACTGATATATTATGTCTCTATTTATTTATTGTCCATTTTCCCTACAGAATGCAAGAATAGAAGCTTCGTATGTCTGTACCCCTGGTGCCCAGAGCAATCTTAGAATCATAGGTTCTCTATAAATGTACGTATTGAAGGGAAACCTGAGTAGATAAATGTAGAAAGTACATGCAAATGCTGTTTCTTAGGGACATGCATAGTGTGTGAGCCATGTGAATAGTGTACAAATCTAGCTATGACTAGCTGTGTAAACATGGTATGCAGTCATCAGGCTTCTCCAAAAATTCAATTCAGTAATGTTGGAATTGTATTTTTAAAATTTATGAACAGTGACATCCAAATATGGTTAGAACAACTTTATTTTTTTTTCATTAAATTTTTATTTTGTCAATATACAATGTATATGATTATTATGGCCCATCACCACCCTTATAGTTACTGATATATTATGTCTCTATTTATTTATTGTCCATTTTCCCTACAGAATGCAAGAATAGAAGCTTCATATGTCTGTACCCCTGGTGCTCAGAGCAATCTTAGAATCATAGGTTCTCTATAAATGTATGTATTGAAGGGAAACCTGAGTAGATAAATGTAGAAAGTACATGCAAATGCTGTTTCTTAGGGACATGCATAGTGTGTGAGCCATGTCAATAGTGTACAAATCTAGCTATGACTAGCTGTGTAAACATGGTATGCAGTCATCAGGCTTCTCCAAAAATTCAATTCAGTAATGTTGGAATTGTATTTTTAAAATTTATGAACAGTGACATCCAAATATGGTTAGAACAACTTTATTTTTTTTTCATTAAATTTTTATTTTGTCAATATACAATGTATATGATTATTATGG
>NW_007728817.1:0-843 GCF_000696425.1 Galeopterus variegatus
GAGTTCAGCATGTCTGCAGAGTCATATACCCTGAGACCCCCACAAAGGTCTCAGCCATTTTATTACAAGGAATCTAGTTTTTCACCTACCTTATCTGGAGGTATTTACAAATCAGGTAGACCTTGGAAGGATGAGGTTTAGTATGTTTTTTTTTTGGGGTGAGGTCACAGATTTTGAAGATATTTCTTTCTTTTTTTTTTTTTAATTTTATTTTGTCGATATACATTGTGGTTGATTATTNTTGTAGTTCTCATTATAGAGATTTTTCACATCCTTGGTTAACTCGATTCCTAAGTATTTTACTTTTTTGGTAGCTATTGTAAATGGGCAGGCTTTCTTGATTTCTTGTTCTGCCTGTTCACTATTGGAGAAAAGAAATGCTAATGATTTTTGTGTGTTGATTTTGTATACTGCTACTGTGCTGAAATCTTGAAGATATTTCTAATAAGCAAATGTCAGACAAGTATAGGGTTTGCTGTATGGTCTTTGGAACCGGACCATTAATGACCAAGCATTATGTGTCATTGCCTGGGGCTGACTCTGCTATTTTGGCCCCATTCCAGCTTGGACAAGCATTGCCTCTAAGAACTAGTCCCAATTAATTACTCTTTGCCTCCTGTCCCAGGTTGGTATGCAGCTCTGGGCTGAACACCTGCTTCACTCCACCCAAGAGGAGGCTGTATGTCTGTCTGTGGTGGGGGAGGCGTTTTCCGGGCAGCTTCCCATCTGGAAAGGGCTTTGAGGAGCTGCACTTCGATAGCTGTTTGGTCCAGGAGAAGTTGTTTCTTGGGTTCTTTCTTAGGGATGTGTAGTGGGAAAAACACAGACCTTGGGGACAGAGGC
>NW_007728817.1:1932-2961 GCF_000696425.1 Galeopterus variegatus
ATAACTGACATTTATTGAATGTCTATTCTACATACATTATCCTAGTTCCTTCATGTAATGTCTCTGAATTTGTTTCCTCATCTGTAAAATGGGAATAATAGTAGTGCCTACCTAGGAATTAAATGTACCAATTTAACATAGTGCATAATATATTCAGTAAGCACTTGACAAGCATTGTAATCATAACTATTACATTATCCTACTTAATTCTCACTGACCTGTGAAATAAGTTGGAGTATTATCCTTATTTGATAGGTGAAACATCTGGGACTCAGAGATTAATGACATGCCTTAGGTCACCCAGCTAATGCTTTGTGGGGTCAGGATTCAATCTGAAGCCGGTATTCTGTCCACTATGGACCTCTTAGTAGGATTGGCTGTCTTGTATGACCACACCGAAGATATACGTTAGTGATTTGGTACTCAGGGAAGATTCAGTTCAAGTCAGTAGCCATTTAGTATATGTTATATACCAGGTGCTATCATAGCTGCCCTGGGTGAAGGCAAAGGCACAGGTCATAGGAGTTCACAGTGTTAATTCACAATATTAACCTCCAGTCCTCCTCTTCCCTGGTATAACCTCCCTGGTCTTCCCAACCCCATTCTAGGACTAGGTGGCTTCTGCCATCTCTGCCCCAGCCATGTCCTCCATTTGACCTCTACCTGCCCTCCCTGGGTTGGGCCTCAGGGCTGGTCTATTGCTCAGCTCTTCCAAGTCATGATTGCCTCAAGTCTTCCTAGGCTAATACCATCTTCCTTCATCATCTGTCGTATCAGTGGCCACATATATGTCAGTTGCACATTACTATGTTGGCTAAACTCATTACGCACAGGTGCTGGGCATGCTATTTGATATCAGAGCAGAGGCTGCTTTACCCTTAGGCTGAAAGTCCCCAGAAGTCAGGGACCAAATCTCTTACTCCATTTTTTTTTTTTCTTTTATTTTTTTGGTGGCTATTGTAAATGGGCAGGCTTTCTTGATTTCTCTTTCTGCCTGTTCACTGTTGGAGAAAAGAAATGCTACTGATA
>NW_007728817.1:3937-21781 GCF_000696425.1 Galeopterus variegatus
AGGGACCAAATCTCTTACTCCATTTTTTTTTTTTTCCTTATGGCAACTGGCTGGTATAGGGATTGAACTCTGCACCTTGGTGTTATCAGCGCCATGCTCTAACCAACTGAGCTAACCGGCCAGCCCCATCTTACTCCATTTGTAATCCTTCCTCTCCCACAAGAGAAAACAATGTCTATGCCTTCTAAAGAAGGAGGCGGTGTGGTCTCCCTAAGGTGGAGAAGATGCCAATTAGGACAGGAGGCAGAATTCCAGATGGGTAAGTAAAGACAGAGGCTCCTAAGAATACCAAAGAAGGCTAAGAACAGTTTCTATTGGAATAACACCTTTTGCTTTTCAAATAATCCTCACATTTTTTTCTAAGCATGTCCCTCTCCTAAGCTATCTCTGCTCTCACAGTGCACACATGTAGGGCCTGACTTATTTCTGATGATGGCGGAACTTCACACAGAGGTTATGTAGCTGTGAGAGGTCAGTAGCAGCATAGCCAGACTTTATTCCCATTTGCCCTTCAGATCAAGCCAGTGGGGGAAGCACTGACTGGTCCTATGATCTGACATCAAATATTCACTTGCTTTTGAACTGAGAGACACAGGTCACTATGGCTTCCTCTTGCTGGACAGTCAGATCCTGCCCACAGCCAGAGAGACCTGGCTTGGCTTGAAGATGATCATGGAGCATGTGCGAGACCACCCCTATTAGGGCTCTGGGGAATGAACGAACACCATTAAAATCGCTCTGGTTTGAAGCAAAGTTGGGTCGTCATTATTTCTTTTTCTAATCCTGATCTGGGAGCACCATTCCATCAGTTTCTGCCCTAAAACACAGCAAGCCACTGCACTGTCACCCCTCATCTTTTTTTAATACATCTTGAGAAAAATGCTCCCAACATCCTTAAAAATTTATTTTTACTGTGATAAGTTAAGAAATTTACCATTTTGATTTTTAAGCACACAATTCAGTGGAATTAAGTTACATTCACAATATTATGCCACCATCACCACTATCCATCTCTAGAACTTTTAAAAAATCATCCTTAAATGAAACTGTGTAGCCATTAAACAATAAGTCCCCATTATCCTCTCCCTCCAGTTCCTAATAACCAGTATTGTACTTTCTGTCTGTGAATTTGCTTAATCTAGGTACCTCATATAAGTGGTACCATACAGTATTTCTCCTTTTGTTTCTGGCTTATTTCACTTACCATAATGTTTTCAAGGTCCATCCGGGTTGTAGCGTGTGTCAGCCCCTTCACCTTAATATGTAGAATTTTAGAGTTAGCAATGGACTTTCAAGTTCATTTATTCAACAAGTACTAATTAAGCAACTACAGTGCCAGGCATTGTGCTGGGTGCTGTATCCTCTGGTCCCATTGCTGCCTTTTGCGTTTCCATTTCTGGTATGCTGCATTATACAAACTGGTGGGGACCCAAACCAATGACACTCCTTCCTGGAGTCTCAGCCCCTTCAAGTCTGGGTCTCTGCTTCCACACGGTTTGTCTTTAGACATTGACTTCCATTAGAGATTTAGATTTTCTTCATGTTGATGCTTTTCTCTGGGAGGAAAAGGTGAGAAGTAGATTTCCACTTGCCCAGAATTCTGGGCGCTTGATTCTTTCGCTTCACGTCTCTTGCAGATTCAGGTTTCAGTTTTTCTTGAAACTTCAAAGGTGAAATCTATCTCGGTGAAGTAGAGCCCAAACTTTGTGTGGACAGGGTGGGTGTAGGAACGGAGGATAAAAGAGCCCGGAGGGAGGAAGAGGAGACAGAGGCCCCCAGCTCCACAACTCCTGACAAAGGCTGTCTCCTGGACCGCACTTTTAGACTCTGCACCCTCTTTTTGACTAGGCTGGCTCTTGGGCCCTGTCTAAGCCAGTCTCAGCAGAGATCCTGCTAAGTTGTCCCTCCCTGCCCCACCGCCCCGCCCCCTTGATAACTTTTTTTGGCAGCTGGCTGGTATGGGGGTGCAAACCCTTGGCCTTGATGTTATAACAACGCCCCCCTTGATATCTGATCACGTTCCTCATCCCCCACATTTGATGTGTAAGTCCTTGGCCTGCCTTTAGCAAGAATCCTGTTAGGCCAGTTTAGCAACAAGCCCCCCTACCCTTGACGTCTCCTCTTTGTCATTTTCCACCCATTGACCTGCTCACTCTGCTCTCTTTCTTTGCCCTATTTGGACTTTAGCACAATTACTCTCTCCTATTGCAATAGTCATGACCCTTATTGCATAAATCTTCAATAAAGTCTTCCCTACTGTTTTAACAAATATCAGAATAATTTTTCTTTAATGCTTCCAATCATGACCCTTGGTTGTGTCTACTCTGCTTGGACAATGGGATGGGGGAGCCTTGTGGGAATTGGAGCTCCCAAGACAGACTCAGAGGCCCCAGAGCCCCTGAAGAAGTCATGGGGATCATGAGTGTCTTTCATTTATCCTGCTGGGACTTGGTGGAAAGGACACATCAGACTCAGAGTCTAGCAAACATAAGCAAATCTTATTATTAATAAGACCATTAAGCCTTACTTGTAGTGCAGACCCCAAGGAAAACTGATAATTTATTCAGACTAACACATTGTTCCTATCCCATTTACCTCATATGTTTTCATTTTCTTAGTGGAGTCATAAGAATCAGACCTCAGACCCATAAAAGAGTTCACAAACTCTCCTCATTATGACCTGCCCTGGTGAAATTCTCTGGCAGGGCTTGTTAAGTATGTGGTCTTGTAGCTGGCTTGGGGTTGCTTTGATAGTCTTCACTTTTTTATTACTCTAGAGACAATTGCATCCCAGGTTTACCATCTGGCCTCTCCTATCAGTATAAATTCCATCCAGCACTGTGGGACTTTCCTATTTACTCAAAAAACACTATTTACATGCCAAGCAATGAGCAATATGGCACCCTTGGCACAGACTTTTCCAGCCTGTGGAGCAAGTTCCTGACCTTGTAAATCGAGAGGCTTGGCCTTTATCACTCAAAAGGAATGGAAGAGGCATTGGCGGGTGCCTGCCTGTGGGCTGTCAGAGTCGCAAGGGTGCTTGGGAATCACAGTAGCATTTTTGAGGACGTGAGTATACCTCACACTACTTATAAATACAGCTTGACTCAGCCACTGTGTGACTGACACCCTTGGGACATGAAGTGGATACTATTCTTTGGGGCCCTTATTGGGCCCAGCATCTGTGGTCGAGAAAAATTTTTTGGGTAAGTTCCTTTTTGATTTACTTTTATTTTTATAAATTTGGTGATTTAAGAAATATGCGAGTCGACTGGGATTGAGAATGAATGGCTGATTGTACCTCAAGTGGTAGGGCATTGGGGGAAGAAGACCTGGGCTCTTGTCCCAGCTTTGCCCCTGTGTCATCCTGGACAAGTCGCTTCTCCTGCCTGAGAACCAATTTCATCTGTGAAATCAGGACTAGGTGGTCTCCACAGTCCCTCCTCAGCGCCCTAATCTCCTGAAATTATTTTTTCCCCCTAATTCTTATTTGTAAGGTCAGTTCCAGGCATCTCCTACTTTCTTACTCCTACGTTAACTTCTCCTGCCTGAGAACCAATTTCATCTGTGAAATCAGGACTAGGTGGTCTCCACAGCCCCTCCTCAGCGCCCTAATCTCCTGCAATTTTTTCCCCCCCTAATTCTTATTTGTAAGGTCAGTTCCAGGCATCTCCTACTTTCTTACTCCTACGTTATTCATTATTAAAAATTACCAGAAATTGTTTCTAATATCTGCCGTGCTTAAAGGGGAAACTTTTAAAGGCTTCTGGGTTTTGCCTCTGTGTTGATGGTGAAGGCTTTGCGGACCTGGTGCTTCCTTGTTGACTCCTAGGATGTGAAGATTTAATAGGTCTTGACTCGCCACAGCAATGGACACACAGGGACACGCACCTGCGCACTGTGCGTGTGTGTGCTGTGTGTGTGTGCTGTGTGTGTGTGCACGCACACATGCTCAACACGCTCCGCACAGAAAGCTTTGACGTTTGCAAAGGAGAGGAAATTTGGGAGTTAGAAAAGATGAAAGGGTGCCACGGTGCCCTGCTAGAAGGTTGAATTATAATGACTCATTACTGCATAATGTGTGTGTGTGCACGCACACATGCTCAACACGCTCCGCACAGAAAGCTTTGACGTTTGCCAAGGAGAGGAAATTTGGGAGTTAGAAAGGATGAAAGGGTGCCACGGTGCCCTGCTAGAAGGTTGAATTATAATGACTCATTACTGCATAATGCTTTGCCATTTGCAGAGAGCTTACGTGTACATTATCTTTTGGATCACGCAACAACTCTGCCAGGCAGGGGTGTTATTTTCCTCAATTTAAACCTGAAAAAACTCAGCCTTAGAAAGGTTGAGGAACCAGCCTAGGGCCACTTAGCTGGCAAGCAGGGAAGGAAGAACTCTGAATGCAAAACCCACACCCTTTTGCTGTAAAACTAGTTAATCTCCAAAAGAATCCTGTATCTCGCTGATCTACCTCTATGTATCAGTTTACTCTCTACTATACTCTCTGGCTAAAGGGACTTTGGTATTGTTTATTGAGGTAATTACTTATATGAGATTGAGTAATTTTTATGGTGATGACTTCTGTTCGCACCTGTGACTCTACTGCCAAATAGCTCCGAGGGGTTAGGCGTAGCAGGTGGCCAGGGAAGGAGATTTTTCCACAGGCAGCTCAGCAGTAGGTGTGTCACCACTACACTCATGGCCGTGTGGGCTGATGCCTGGAGCTGTCAGGCTCCCACAGCAGCTATCCGTGCGGCTGAAATATCTCTGTTTCTCAGGATATAGACCTCTCTTGCAACGCAGTGGGCACCTGGGCGGGGCCCTCGAGTGCTCACCTTAGGAGTGTTGCACAGAAGGGTCTGTGCACCTGAGCTGATGGCAGATGGCTTCAACCAATAGTGTCATCCTCACTCCAAAATCTGTTCTCACCTCATAGTAGGGAACCAGCAAAAGTGGTGGAATCCTTCCCAGGGTCAATAGACATTCCCAGACACCCAGCTCAGGGGACATTTAGAGCAAAGGGAAGCTGGCCTCTGAGCATTCAGGAGGTTGGGAAGCCAGGACACTGATTGACTGGTGGAGGTGAGGATGGTTTCTCCTGCCACCCAGTCTTCCTTCCTTCCACCTGGCTCACCTACCACCCCAGTCTCTCTTCCTCTGCTGGTGTCTTTTGCCCTGGTCTTCAGTCATCTTAGGAACGGAACAATGGCCAAGATGCTGGAGGTGCTGGGCGGCAGAGAACAGGAAGTAGCTGCAGAACTGGCTGTAGCATTGACAGTAGCTGGCAAGCATATAAGAGTTCTGTGATGCCATCTCTTAATGCTGCTCATGGTGGCTGGGCATGCAGTGAGAACGGCACAAAGGCTGGGCCACGTGGCTGCCTGCACGGAAGGGGGCGGATCATTGTGGAAGGGGGCTCAGTCATCAGAGCAGTTATTGACTGTCCAGCACATGGGACAAGCATGGGGGTGAGTGAGAGCAGACCACCAACCACTGTGTTGGCAGCAGCTGGACAGCCCTAGGTACTGAAAAGGGTCAGAGTTAAGAAGAGCTGTCTGGAGCAGGAGGGGAGGACATGGTAACCTGCAAACCCATGTGTCCCCCCTCCCAGGCCAATCTTCCATCTTCAGGAAGAACTCAAGGTCTTTGAATGAATTTTCAGATTGTGGAGATAGGGTGTGCTCAACCATCTACACACTCAGGACCTGGAGCGGGTATTTTCCAAATAGAGACAAGGACAACAAGGGCGAGCAAAAGGCTGTCCTTTGCATGGCACCCCAGTTATGTTCTCTCTGCGTTCAGGTATTGAGTGGTCATGTTCATAAGAATACTGTTAGACCTGCCACCACTGCCAATTTTTAGCGTGATCTGAAGACTCTACTCAACTGCTCTGCTGGTGAGGGAAAGCTTCATGAGGATGTGAACTGGTCCTGAAGACTAGGTGGGAGATTGGCTGGCAGACAAGGGAAAGGGCACTGCAGGCAGAGAGAACAGCATGGGCGAAGGCACACAAGCGCCAAAGTAGACAGTGAATTTGCGATTTCAGTGGGGCTGGAGCCAAGAAGGTGGTGAAGGGAGAGGTGGAGGAGAGGCAGATGGGGACAGGCTGCCCCAGCCCTACTGCCTTGCCTCTCTGTGCACTACTGATGTCTCTTTCGCCTCTGTAGCTGGGCTGACTAGAGCCTGATGAAACCGGTTGTGGATATCATCTTCGGGGCCAGTTCAAGTCACTGTGTTCCATTGTTGTGGAATGTGCCCAGGAGTACAGAGGTTCTGAGGTGAAGTCATCACTTGGGAAAAAATAAAATGCATGTGCTGGGTGAATGCATAACATGGTTTTCATACTTCAAAGAGCTTCTATTCTTCTGTCTCTCTTTTTTTCTCCTCCTGTTCCTTCTCCCTTCCCTCCTCCTTTTTGATTGCTCAGTGTTGTATTCTATAAATGCCTAATTTTGCTAATTGAGACATCAACATATGGGTTTTTTCTAGAACACCCATTTTTAAGATGCCCCTTTTCCTGGAGTGTTGGGATAGGTTGTGACAAAGCATGAGTTTGGCAGACCTATTCCGGTCCACAGCCAGGAATAAGGATTTCCCTTCTGTTTTAAATCCATCCCTTTTTTGTGAGGCTGCCTGCCCCCGTCAGGGAAATGGTGGTTTGATTCCCCATCTTCCCAGGGCTGCAGTCCAACCCTTAGCAAGCCTGTTGGGTTCAGAATAAGACCTGCCCAGTCAGAGACTTCTCCACCAGGCCCTCAGCAGCTCTCATGGGATGCCCTCAGCTGCCCACCTCCAGGACCCTGTGGCGAGAAAGCGAGACTTCAGCACCGGCCTCTCCTCCAGACCTGCCACCTGCAGCAGGAGCAGCCCTGCAATGACATTGTCTCCTTGGGGCTCGGCTAGATCCCCTGGAGAGCCCCCAGAACCTTCCAGAACCAAGTGAAGCTCCAAGAGTCCATCCGGACGGAACCGGTTTTGGATGAGGAGCTGCCACGTGAGGCTGCACGTTTAGCTCCCTGTGACAGAGCCATTTACTCTGTCAACAGGTCCTTCAGCCCACAGCAGCTCTTCCCGCATTCACTCATGTCAAAGGGATGACGCATGTGACAGCATCGAGTGCGGTTTCATTTGGGCCGTCACCTAGCAACGGCCTAATGGCTCCCCAGGCTCCCTGAGCAGGCTGCGAGCACAAAAGCAGCTTTTCAGACCCGGCTTCCTCCCACCCACACGCAGGACTTGGGGGGCCTCTACCCCTGCCGCTGCTGCGGAAGCTAAATGATGTGTATGAAGCAAGTGCGTGACAAATGACAAAGGGGCTGGGGCGAGCGGGCCCTTTCTGGGTCCTCTTAGGGCTCCACGGGCAGCAGCGAGTCCCAGGTTCACCCTGGGCCGTGGGGTGGGGGGTCCGTCGTGATGCGCATGCGCACAGGTTCTGCAGCTGGGCGGATCGAGAGCGCAGCAGCCTCGGCCTGTTTTAAATTTTCGGGGTTCGGCCGCCAGCCCTTCCGGGATGGAGGCTGCTCTCCTTTCCAGCTCTTCCCAGCGTGGAGGTTCCGCCAGAGTTCAGTCCTTGCCCCTGACAGTGAAGAAGTGCTTCATGTCTTGAGTTAGCCTTGCGTGTAACTCAGGAACATTCCTTTCTGTTAAATATATATGTTTTTCATTATAAAGTAATATGACCACGTTACAGAAAACAGATACGAGGGAAAAAAAGTCAGTCATCCATAATCCCACGACCCGAGCATAAGCACTGTCAGCAGTTGGCCTATTTCCGTTGTCTGTTTTTCTTCCAATGCATCTGCTTTTTCCATACTTGTAATCATGGCATACATACAATTTTGTGTCCTGCTCTTTCACTTAGTATTTCCCTTAAAGTTATACCATAAGCACTTTTTCATATTTGCCACGTAGTCTTATTTTTAATGGCTATACGTTATACCCCAAGACTAGACCATTTCCTCTTATTTGGCCCAGTTATGTCTGGGATTGTAGGCTTGGGAGTTATTTGCCAGCTGAAAGTTCACCATTATCTTTTGCTTTTTCTTTCTCCTTAAGGGACCAAGTTTTTAGGATTAATGTCAGAAATGGAGACGAGATCAGCAAACTGAATCAGTTAGTAAATTCGGACAACTTTAAGGTACTTGGTTCTTCTTAGTTCTCCTGGGTGTTTAACTTTGGTGGGAGAAGACTCTTGTACTACCAGCATTATTATTTTTATTTCCGAAGATTCTCTGTGTGTAATCCTGTATTAGTCAACATGCCATTTACACAAGTGAGAGGGTTGACGGGAGAGAAGAAGCGCTGAAGGCCACAGCAGTGCTGTCCTGGGAGGTGGGAGGCCCGCGCAGTGGGCTCCATCATTCTAGCTGCCTTCCACTTACTAGTTCTTGGAGTCTGCTAGGCAGTGCTTGCAGGGCAGGCCTGAGCAGGTATCACTGTGAAATGGTCACAATTTACCCTTGGGCAGAACCCAGCCCCTCAGGGATCACCCTGGCTCTTGGCAGTGGTTCTCGAAGAATGAGCTCATTGTGCCTTTTACCTGAACTGTCCTTTAACCTGGTTTTATTTCTGTTCCCTTCAGCTCAATGTCTGGAAATCTCCCTCCGCCTTCGGCGGGCCTGTGGACGTCTTGGTCCCGTCCGTCAGTCTACAGCCAGTCAGATCTTTCCTGATGTCTCAGGGCTTGGAGCACTCAGTGACAATTGAAAACCTGCAGGTTGGTAGGCTGAGGCCCCTCCTTGTTCTTGCATAGGACCAAGCAGCCAGGCTAGAGTGGACCTGAGAGATTTTCAAATTCTGGTTACCTTTTCCATTTCACAGATGAAGAAATTGAGGCGAATGGAAGTAAAATGCAGTGATTTGTTAGAGGAACATGTTGTGGTAGTGAGGGCATACATAGGTTAGGGAACCACTCACGATCTGGTCTCCAATCGTGATTTTGCTGACTATGAGTGCTGTGACCTTGGACAAGCTATTAACCTTCTGTGCTTCTGTTTCTTCATCAGTAAAATGGTAATCGTGATATCTACTTCATGTGACTTATTTATTTATTTTTTTTCCTTTTTGTCCTTTTTACTGACTGGTAACGGGATCGCGACCCTCGGTGTCGCGCCCGTACCGGGGACCGGCAACGGGATCGCAACATGATATCTACTTCATGTGACTTATTTATTTATTTTTTTTCCTTTTTGTCCTTTTTACTGACCGGTAACGGGATCGCGACCCTCGGTGTCGCGCCCGTACCGTGGACCGGCAACGGGATCGCAACCCTCGGTGTTGCGCCCGTACCGCGCTCAGCCAGTGAGCGGGAACCGGTCTCCACATGGGATCCGAACCCTCGGCGGGAGCACCGCCGCGCTCCCAAGCGGCGCACTCTCCAGTGCGCCACCGGGCTGGCCCTCATGTGACTTATTGAGAAGAGTCAGTGATTGAATGTATGTAAAATATCTGGCAGTGCCCGGTACATCAGAGATATGCCATTAAGTAATAAGTCCCTCTCTCTTTTCTTATTTGAAGTCAGGAGGCAAGAGCAGACTCTTATTGAGAAGAGTCAGTGATTGAATGTATGTAAAATATCTGGCAGTGCCCGGTACATCAGAGATGTGCCATTAAGTAATAAGTCCCTCTCTCTTTTCTTATTTGAAGTCAGGAGGCAAGAGCAGACTGGGGGTAGGGGGAGGATATTGGAGACCAGCCATAAGAAGCACCTTTGAGGAAGGGAGAATGTCACCCACAGCCCCCAACAGAGGGAATGTCGTCATTCCAGCCTCACGACCTGTGTCTGAACAGCAGGACAGTGTCTGGCTCACGCGCTTTCCTTCACCGAGGTGGGTTATGGACTAATTGGTGATTTGGCCTGCGAGTTTCCTGATGGCGTGAGCAGCTGTGAGCTTATTAATCATCCTCACATGTCACGGACATCTGCCAGGAACCTTCAAAGTATGAGTGGTTATAAGAATTTCTTTGTTTCTGAATGGTTTTCCAAGCCGCAATTTTCAGAGACACTGGATACCAGATGCAGGCTGATGTCTAGAGAATTCATACTATAGAATAACCAAATAGCACATATGTGGCTTCCAGGGAGTAAGTAGGTTTTGAATGGGTGATATAAACTGGGCACCAAAAAGTAAAATTTTATAGATACATGAAAGAAATCTGACCTCCTTTTAAATCTTGAAATTTGTGCTGCTTGATATGCTGAAGGTGCCACCATCTTGGCTGGCCCCTGTGCCAGGATATGACAGAAAAAACAGGAACCAATGAATGACTTCACAACATTGCTGTGTCTGTTTTTAGGCTCTTTTAGATAATGAGGTTGAAGAAATGCAACACAATGAAGGGCAAGAACGGAGCAGCAGTAACTTTAACTATGGGGCTTACCATTCTCTGGAAGCTGTAAGTATCTCCTGTTCCATACATACAGGTTAAGATCCAGGTTCTCTGGCTCCTGAATTTTGAAACCGCTGTCCTTACTTCCAGGAGGTATTAGTCTTCAGCGTAATATCACTTCACTGAGGGTCTAAAATGTGCACATTTCAAGTCCTTTCTAATTCTTGGGTTGCTTACCTCCCACCAGCACCTAAGAGCATAGTAAAACACTAACTGGACATTTTCTCCCACATGCGGCCTTCTTCTCTTAAGCAACACCTTAAAGGAAACCATGAAATAATTATGATCATTTCCAGTCTTCGTAATTTAACCTTCTTCTACCACCATAATCTCTCTATTTTATTCAGAGTAAAATGTTACTTATTCCAGGTAAGCAGACAAGTGGTTATTTGCAAGGTTAAACAAATATTTCCACTCATTTATCATGACTACTTGTAATGTATATTTGTTCCATAATGCATTAGTGCTGTTTAGTTAGAAACAACTTGATATAGATGACTGCCTTTCAAGGTAAGCCAAACCTTCGTATGAAAAACTTGGAGCAGAATAATTTCATATGATATTGGAACTTAAGAAGTCAGGAGGGACTATAGAATGGAACTGCATTGTGCACAGTACAGTTCCCTTATGCCCCTCAGTGCCTTCATCATTAGTCTGCAAACTCTCTGCTAGCTCAGGAACACAGCCCCAAACCTAAACTGGTGTTCTCCGTCATACGCAGTAATGCATGGGGTTGTTCTTTACATACAAACGTGGTGTTCATGCCATGCATTTCGTGAGGCATGCACTTTGAGTTGCTTTTTTTCTAGACAGGATTATTTCAAAGGTTGACCAACTATTTCCGCTTGTTTCCCATGATTGTCAGTAGCTTTGTTTAGTGTGTACATTTCCAACTGCACTGCCCCTTGATCCCTCTTGTGACCAATGACATACATCTGCAAAACAGCTGGATAAAGTTAGAAGTTCAGTCTTGGGCCATGGATGAAAGCAGAGCTCAGGGCCCTCACAGGAATCAAACCCATGACGTTAGCCTCATTAACACGGAGCCCTCCCCAGCTGAGCTAACCAGTTGCAAATGTCACCCAAGGCTCTGGAGGGACCATCTCCACACCTGCCTGCTGCTGGGGCCTCACTTTCTCACCCACTCACCTCTGATTTCTCTGGCATTAGGTGCCCTTTGCAGTCTGGTTTGCAGCTATCTCTTGCTCTCTGTGAGGCCTTTTGCTGTGGACTGGTGGGCTGTCTTCCTCTCAGCTTGATCATATTCGGTTCTTTCTACAAAATAGCTCTTAAAAGCTCATATCCTACAACCACCTAGGCTTTCTTAGGTTTCTAATGGGAATTTCATGTTTGTCTCTGCCACGGTTCCTGGTTCCCAGTCCTTTGTGTGTGTTATGGTGGTGATAGCAGTGGGAATTTGGACCCCACATCAGGACACAACTTGGTGTTTTAGCTTTTCCTGGGTGTCTCTCTTTCCTCTCATGGCTTAGAGCAGCCATCCTGCTTTTCTTCTATTCTCTAGGGCTAGTGGGTAGATTGGGTAGAATTTCCAGGACCTTCTTGTGGCTGGAATTGCCAGTTCCCGGCTCTCAAGTTCCAGCCTCTTGCCCTAGGTTGGGTCCTGTGCCCTCTACACCTCAGGCAGATATTGGTTCTGTGGCTTCAACTCCTGGCCCTCCGCCTTGGTAGTTAGTTCCCGTTTCTGGCACTTACATTTTCCCCTTTTTAGCTTTTGAACTTGGCTGTGAATCACTTTCATTGCGTTTTATCTGGCTTCTACATGTACATGGGGATGGCATCTTGCTTCTGTTCAGACTGCCACATTGACTTAAAGGTTTGAGAAACCCTTTAAGCTTGATTTTATTCTATATTGATGGCACATTTTCCTTCTCTGTGTAGCCCCTTTTTCCAGTCTTAAGGACTAAACAAATGCATTTATTTATTTCCTTCTTTTGACCTTCAGATTGTTTGAGCAACTATGGATAAACTCTATTTAAATCAAACTTTTTTTTCTCCCCCCACTGGAAGCAAACGGGAGTATTCTTAGCCACTATTTACACCTCTTCAATTGCTCTCACAAAGCCTTCAGAAAAATGATCTCCATAGTGGGGTGCCTATAGCACAGGATATAAGTGAGATGGTCCACTGGGATGGAGGAAGACATGATTACAACTTCTATTTATATTCCTACTTGTATTTATACTTATTATTAACACAACTGTTTTTATTATTTTTTATTTTATAATGTACATCATATATTTGTATGGTAGTATATATATATATATACACACACACACATGGTGTGTGCTCATTTTTTTTTTTTTTGGCTGATGGAGAAAGTGATCACAAAAGTTTGGAGAGTACTGCTGCCGAGAGACTTGGCCAAGTGGGGCTGTTGCTGGCTATCCCAGTACAGTGCAAAGGATCACACTGTTGAAGCAATATCTGCCTAATTCTCTCGACTCTAGTTTAAAGTTTTGTGGACAAATAAAATGTGTTATTCTCTAGAAAGTTGTAGAAAAGGGCTCTTGAGTCAGTTCCTCGTAATAAGCATTTCATGCCGATAATATGGTCAGCCCCAAGGTTAGGGGTCCAGAAGAAATCATTAAAAGACCAGTAAGATCGAGTTCACCCACACCCATCCGGAGTGAACAAATTTTTAAAATGCACTTGGGTTCACTTTTTCACACTTCAGATTTACCAGGAGATGGACAGCATTGCCACAGATTTTCCTGGTCTGGCAAGCAGAGTGAAGATTGGACATTCCTTTGAAAACCGGCCAATGTATGTGCTGAAGGTGAGGCCCACGCATGCTGGTGAGTCCTGACTGGACTCAGGCTCCTGGGTTCTCATGTCCAGGATCCAGCCCTCAGACCTCTGAAGGAGGCAGCTTTTTAGACTCCTTAACTACAGGGAGGAGAGTGAGGGGGCGAGATTTCTTATTGGGCTAGAATTTGGTCTGATTGAGAGTCCCCAGCTTTTGTCTAATTGGGATAATTGGAAGGAGCATGTCTCATTCCAAGTGTGACTGAAAAACAAGATTAGAGGGGAGGCAGTTAGTATTCCAAAAGCTCTCAGATGGGCCAGAGCTTTTTGCCTTCATTTCCAACTTCTGTAAATCGCAAGACAAGTTGGGATAGGCCAATGAACTCTATTGTGCTTTCAGGGGTACTTACTGGAAAAATCAACCTAGGAAGCTAATTTTAGGGTTGATGTCATTTTAAGCCTAGCCTGTGGTCCTTGGCTGCACAAAGCCTAATTTCCAGATATTTTGAACAGATTCAGGTCTATATTGGCAAAGGAAGTAGAGAACTAAGTCAGTGACATAAATTACCTAAATAACTCAGCTGAATGAAAATCAAAAGGAATTTGGGCTATAGACCATGGAACAACTGATGGTGCTAAGAATTTGCCAAACCCTTAGTTCCATATAAGCCCCAAAGACCCAGGTTTATGGCAGTGAGCAAATTACCATCAGGAAAGAGACCTGCCACTAAGCTGGTTGCTCTAAAATAATTACATTTAGATTATTTGCCAATCTGATGGAGACCCTGGCATTGTTAGCACCAAGCTATGACACAAGGGGCCCAACACTGTGGCAAAGGCAAGAGCCGGAATTCATTATGCCATTTACGAAGAGCTATAGTGAACCCCCCTTCTTCCTAATTTAAAACCAAATTCATTTATTGCATTAACTAGAAGAGCCAGGTTTGCGTACCCTTGTGTCTCTCTCTGTTGGGATACCAATTGAGGCCTTTCAAGAGACATAAAATTATCTCTAATCACACAGGCGTTATAATCCACAATAACAATTGTTTTCCCTTCCCATGTGCTCCAAATGCTGGAGAGGTTCAGGCTGCCCGGAGCCAACCAATTAAGCTCCCGGTCACGGATAAGCCCACTAAATAGATGGCGCTCTCAGGAACATTTGGTCTTTGAATTATGGTTTGCGTACCCTTGTGTCTCTCTCTGTTGGGATACCAATTGAGGCCTTTCAAGAGACATAAAATTATCTCTAATCACACAGGCGTGTTATCCACAATAACAATTGTTTTCCCTTCCCATGTGCTCCAAATGCTGGAGAGGTTCAGGCTGCCCGGAGCCAACCAATTAAGCTCCCCGGTCACGGATAAGCCCACTAAATAGATGGCGCTCTCAGGAACATTTGGTCTTTGAATTACCTTAAATGAAGTAAATGAATAGGAGTGAGTTGGGGAGAGGAGAGGTGAGTGGAGAGGCGGGCAGCAGGTCTTTTTCTGCCCTCATTTCCCTTCTGCAGTTCAGCACAGGAGGTGGTGAGCAGCGGCCGGCTGTTTGGCTGAACGCAGGCATCCACTCCCGAGAGTGGATCTCGCAGGCCACCGGGATCTGGACGGCGAGGAAGGTCATGTCGCCTGGTATTAGCCAAGAATTCTGGTGGGCCCAGGGGGCCCCCACAGCATCCCATCCATGTTGGGTTGGTTGGGCCCTGGGGACAAGGTAGGAGGGTGCTCTGCACAGACCCAACAGGCTGGGGGGCCTTTTCAGATTGGAGAAGCAAATGGTGAAAGCCCCCTTGGTTGGCCCACCGTGGCTAAATGACAAATGTGTTCGTGGCCATGAGTGAGCTAATGAGGAGCAGAGGTGGACCTGAGACACTGACCTGCAGTCAGCCCTGCAGAGATGGAGTAGAGAAGAACTCAGATGAACATTGCCCTCAGCTCCAGGCAGGCCCACAGGTCCTCAGGGACCTCACGCTGTCCCCACGTCCCTCTGGAAAGTGCCTTAAGCCAGTGCTGAGAGAGGAGGATGGTGCATGTGCAGGGTCATCTTCCCTACCTCTTCTTCGGGGACTCAAATTCCTGAAGAAGCACTCTTCTGGGCCCCTCCTCTTGGAAGGAATGAATAGGCGGACACCCAGGACTCAGTGCAGTTGATGTCCCCAGGTTTTGAAGGGCTCAGAGGGCTTTGCAGAGAGCCGTGCCTGTGAGGGTGGCAGGGGTGCTTTGGAGGGTGCATGCTGTTTTAGGAACATCCATTCTAGGTGTGGATTGGAAGATACAGGGCTTAGACCTAGCAACCCAGCCTGCAGTGGTACAGCTGACAAACACGTTGTCTCCACTTAGATTGTATCTGAATACCAGAGGGATCCAGCCATCACCTCCATCTTGGAGAAAATGGATATTTTCTTGTTGCCTGTGGCCAATCCTGATGGATATGTGTACACGCAAACTCAAGTGAGTAATCTCAATTGCTCTGGGCTTGGAGTTCAGATTGTTTGTTGAATTCCTCGCTTTGCCACTAACTGTCTGACCTTGGAGAGAACTTCCACAAATGTGCATGTTATGAGTTTCCTTGGGATTTCACTTTTTATTCATTCTCAGAGCTGAGAATCACCAGGGAATATTTTTTCTGAGAGAGCATAGTTGAATGAATTCCATATTATGGGTCTTGAGCCATTATCAGCATTTTACCAATCTCTTTTTTTTTTTTCATTTCTTTCCCTCCCACATATTTTTTTGACATATTTTAAAACAAATCCCAGACATGATGTTATTTCACCCAAAACTACTTTAGTGTGCATCTCTAGCTGGTGATAATAAATAAACCAAACCCCAAACAACAAAAACCCCAAACCCACTACACCACTATCACCTTAAAAAAATTAACAGAAGTTCTTTAACATCATCTGACACCCCCAATTATTTTAAAATTAAGATAATTTTCCTTTGAGAGTCAATTTGTTCAAGTAAGAATCCAACAAGGTCTCCACTCTATCTGGTGGCTGTGTACCTGCAGTCCCTTTTAGTCTACAAAAGCACCTCCCACACATCCTTCAAAGATTCATTTATTGGAGACACTGAGTAATTTGTCCTGTACATTGTCTCACATTCTGCATTTGGCCGATGGCTGCTTTGTTGTGTCATTTAATTTGATTCCTTATCCCCTGTATTTCTTATTCACTGATGGTCAGACCTACAGCTTGATTGGATTTGGGTGAATTTTTAGGCGAGAATAAGGTAGATGCTGTGTACTTCCTGTCACACCAAGATCATCAAGGCACATAATGTCCATTTGTCCCACTTCTATCAAAGCCAAAAGTTATTCAGTGGGTTCAGGTGGTATCAGCCTGGTTCTTGCATATGAAGTTTTCATCAGGGCATTTTCGGGGAGTCCTTCTCCTAGAGCCAGAAGGGCAAAACCTCCTCTCTGGGGATAAGAGGAGACTGGCCAACAGTGAGGGTTGGCGCTCAGCTGGCCTCCAGGCCCCTCCATCATGCTCATCTCCATCTCAGGTCCCCAAAGAAAGCCCCCATCTCTTCTGTGCCCTGGCCCACCTCTAGATGTTTGTTCCTTCCCTGGTGCTTTTTCAGAACCGATTTTGGAGGAAGACACGGTCCGTAAGTCCTGGAAGCCCCTGCATTGGCGTTGATCCAAATAGAAACTGGAACGCTAGTTTTGCAGGTAGGTTGGCAAATCCTGCCGCCCCCGGAATGGCCCGGTCCCCCGGACTCCAGGCTGGCAGGGAGGGCGCCGCTTTCCATTGATGATCCACAGGGAGACTTAGGCATATCCCTTATCCTCTCTGTGTCTTAGTGTTTTGTTTTTAAATTTTATTTTTGTGATTTTGAAAGGGAATGATTCAGTAATTCCTCTTCTCCTGAGAGAATGGTGGGACAGAGAGTCTTTACATTGTGCTTCAATCTACGCTACTGTCTTGAAAACCACTCTTGTCTTAGATGCATGAGGGCCTTCTTTGTCCCTGGTCATACCAACTCCTCCTGGGCAAGTCGTGGCAGGTGGAGGGCTCATGGTGGCAACTCAGAGGAGAGCGGTTAGCACTGGTGTCCTGACAGGCAAGATCAGGGTGTGAAGATGAAATCCAGCCATTTGCACTTAGACGTGTGAATATGAACCTTGGCAGCTTGCTATGACGGAAAGAGAATGAGATTAGGCGACCTGGGTTCTGAGTTGCAGTGATTTAAAAACCGTTCCCCACTTAAGTGCCAACCATGTGCCACGCCCATAAATATGTTATTTATTCTTCTTACCTAGTGAGTGAATTTTACTATTTGAAATTAGACAATTAAAGCTCAGAGACAATCTCAAGATCATATGGCTGGTGAGAATTATGATGTAAACTCACTTTCCGACTCTGAATTCAAATAGTTTTCTTTCACTATGTCACTACTGTACTGTTTTGTTTTTAATTTACTTCTTTTACTTGCATAGAAATACCACAAAAAACCAATGGGGGAAAGATAACGACTGTGGGAAAGGAGCTCATAGGAACATGGGAACCAAGGGCATCGAAATTAGGTTAGATATTTCCACAACCGGAGTGGCTTCACTCACACACACGCACACACACATGCACACGCGCACACACGTGCACACGCACACACACGCACACACACGCGCGCACACGCGCACATGCGCACACACACGCACACACACGCGCACACACGCGCA
>NW_007728817.1:22299-23896 GCF_000696425.1 Galeopterus variegatus
AATTCAAATAGTTTTCTTTCACTATGTCACTACTGTACTGTTTTGTTTTTAATTTACTTCTTTTACTTGCATAGAAATACCACAAAAAACCAATGGGGGAAAGATAACGACTGTGGGAAAGGAGCTCATAGGAACATGGGAACCAAGGGCATCGAAATTAGGTTAGATATTTCCACAACCGGAGTGGCTTCACTCACACACACGCACACACACGCACACACACGCGCGCACACGCACACACACGCACACACACGCGCACACACGCGCACACACACGCACACACGCACACGCCCCAGAAGCCTCAGGGACCTGTACTGTGAAGTGATCTAGAAGGCAGTACTTCTAAATACCTGTCAAATAATCAAGAGATTTTAGCCACAACAATAGACTATTTTTGGCAGCAGTTGGCCAATGAGATTTGAACCAAGAGAATAAGTTGACACCGGAATAAATGGAGTCATTTTCATTATTTGTTGGTATTTGTATTAATTATCTAGAATACTTATTAATTACAACTCACTCTTAAGTATGATATTAATTACTTATGACAACTGCTGTTGATACAGTGCAAGGTCAAGTGTATCCATTTAGAGGAGTCCTAACAGTTTCCCTCCTCAGCTGTAGCATATTCAACACCCAACCTCCCTCTTCCTTGCCCTTCCTGAAATCCGCACACAACACCGACCAGGCTCTTGGGACATCTAGCGGTGGCCTGCCCGTTGCTGGTGCCGCCAGCTCTCCTCTGGGTTGAGTGTCCTGCATTTCTGTGTTCTTGGCTTATGGGTTAATGTTTCTGCTTGGGCTGTCCCCCGCAGGAGAGGGAGCCAGTGATAACCCTTGCTCCGAAGTGTACCATGGACCCCATGCCAATTCAGAAGTGGAGGTGAAATCAGTGGTAGATTTCATTCAAAACCACGGGAATTTCAAATGTTTCATCGACCTGCACAGCTACTCACAGCTACTGATGTATCCTTATGGGTACACAATTAAGAAGGCCCCTGATGGCGATGAGCTGGTGAGTGCCAGCAGCCTCCTACCCTCTGGGCGCTACCAAGGTGGTTGGTCTGCAGCTTTCTAGGGAAAGTCCAGGAACCCAGGCAAGTTTCATTAAGGGTCCAGTCTTCTCTCCCTGTCCCTTAGGATGTGCCATCAGACCTACTAGGGACAAGAAGACAACGATGCCTGTGTCTGTTATTTCTGTGTCTGCCGTGACACACCTGAGCCCTCCCTTTCCGTCTCACTTATTTTTCTGGCTGAAATGTATTGCAGACCCACAGCTTGCCAAGTGCTGTGGTTGGCACCATGATGGGCAAGTGGAGATGCTCCTTGTCTGGTTAAGGAAGAGTTTAAGGAGGGCATAAGCCACAGCCTGGGACTGCTCTGTGTCATGTCCAGTGGAGAGGCGAGGCACAGAGGGCTGGGCTGGCGGGAGCAGGGCTGGCTGGCATCTGTGGGGTGACCACAGGCCTCTGCCTCTGTGCTGGTCTGCTGGAGTGCACCCCTCTGCCCAGGGCCACAGCCAGCCCAGAAACCTCTGGGCAGATGCAGCCCCACCCAGGCTCATGGCTAGGTGTAGGCTGGATTCTGGCCCCAATCA
>NW_007728817.1:24279-28025 GCF_000696425.1 Galeopterus variegatus
CTGGGCTGGCGGGAGCAGGGCTGGCTGGCATCTGTGGGGTGACCACAGGCCTCTGCCTCTGTGCTGGTCTGCTGGAGTGCACCCCTCTGCCCAGGGCCACAGCCAGCCCAGAAACCTCTGGGCAGATGCAGCCCCACCCAGGCTCATGGCTAGGTGTAGGCTGGATTCTGGCCCCAATCACGCTCTCAGGCAGGCGCTCTGTGCAGGGCACATTCACATGTGGCAGCCATGTCTCCACCTCCACTCGTGGGCAGATGCAGCCCCACCCAGGCTCATGGCTAGGTGTAGGCTGGATTCTGGCCCCAATCATGCTCTCAGGCAGGCGCTCTGTGCAGGGCACATTCACATGTGGCAGCCATGTCTCCACCTCCACTCGAGAAGCCATCTCTTCATCCCTCCTCAGGGAGGGTGAACAAGGTGGTGCCTTTACTAGATTCCTAATGGGTTGGTGAGCAGCTTGCCAGGCCTTTGGAGAGCTGGAATGTGACTCTTCCAATGTGAGTACATAACACATGTGCTTCCAGAGTTCTGGCCAGTCTTCCACTTTTCTCTTTGCCTCCTTCCCTCAACTGGGGATGTGGCTGGAGAAGGAGCTGGAAAGGAGCCCCTTCCCTCTGTTTGTAGTCAGGCCTTGGCTCTGGGTGGATGGCAAAGAAGAGACCAGAAGGGGGAATCAGGGGAGGGGCTGAGGTTCTTTCAAACCATCCCAGTGCAGAACAGTTGAGGAATGTCAGGCTCAGGATCCGTTCTTTCTCACTCCTCTGATCCCCCCTTCCCAGGACGAGGTCGCGAGGCGTGCGGCCAGAGCTCTGGCTTCCCTGTCGGGCACTGAGTACCAAGTGGGCCCTACCTGCACCACTGTCTGTAAGTGTTTGCTGTATTTTTTAGTTATTTAGAAAGCACTTTGAGAAGAAACGAAATGGAGTGGGAGAGTGGCGAGTTATGCTGTCATCTGATTGCTTTTGTTGGTATTAGACTGAATTTATGTCAAGCCTAGGTGATAATAGCTGTTGCAGGCGGTTGTTTTCATCGACATCACCGCCACTATCAGGCCATTGATCATGTGCCCACGATGAGTTAAGTCCTGTCAGTGGGGTAGGGTCTGTGTTCCTCATCTTGTGTTAACGATCCTGATGTAGTTTATCGAAAATTCCACGAGCCCATCATTCACCCACCTTTGGGTTGGCAGACTGCAGGTGGGGGTGGGGAGACTCCCTCAACTTCCCATTGGAAATGAACAGCATTGGAGTATGGCAGGCTGGGGGAAGGGGTCCTCCCAACCATGGTTAGCATCTAGCTCCAGAAAAACCTGCCATGCCCCCAACTGAACCCGGTCTTGAGCCTTATTACCCACAACCTCATTTTGAGGAAATACCTTTGTTTTGGTTTCTCACTGAAATGTTTCATCTGAGCAATTCATTCGATTCCTGCTGAGATCCTTCAAGTTCCCTTATTCTGTGAGTGTGTCTTTGAATGTGCCTGTTGGAAAAAATACCGTACTTCAAGACCCGGCTTAACTGGGAAATGTAACCCTGGGAAGCACAGCTCTGATCCCTTTTAGGGTAGTGCCCTGCTTTTCCTTTCTCGTGCCTCCTCTGTACATAGTGTTCCACCATGGGTCCACTCTTGGAGTCCCTGAAGGTTCCTTTTCAGTACCGTAACTCACTCTCCCATCCTGATTCCCTCTCAACTTGCCTTCCTTCAAGACCTCCTCTTCTCCTTCCCACCTCCTGGGCCCTCCTCTGGACTCTGATCTCAACAGTCTTGTCTCTGTTCCTTATGCCACTGAGCTGCACAAAGCAGTTAGCGTGAAGTTTGGTGTTTGTGTTGCTAACTGCAGCAACAATCCAGTAATTATTCATGGTTTTTGTTATTTGTGGTGTTAAATGGGAACTCTTCAGAGAACACATCAGGAGAATTTCTCCACTCTTTGCCTAATTAGAACTGAGACCAAAGAGAGTTAGAAGAGACTTGATAGGAGCCCTCTGAGGAGGTCCTCTCCAAAGAACTTGTGTGTCACCAGGGTCCTGGCTTTTGGATCAAAAATCAATTTAAATAATGGTCCCCTCCTCCCACATCAATCACATTCTTCTTCCCAGCATGAAGAAACTCTCCTGCTCTTCTGAGAGTTGTCCAGGAAATGTAAAATTTCCTCGGTCTTTCAAGAGCCCCTCTTCTGTATTCTTTACAGGCCTTGTCTGCTCTCCTTGCTTTCCAAAAAAGCAACCAATTTTTGAGTGATAACATCCTCTCCAACCCCATTTATGGCATGTGCTACGTAAACAGTTGACGTTTGTCCCTTCAAGTGCTTGGCCTTTCCTTAGACTAACCATTTTAGATAACAATAATTCTCAAATGGATTTCTCACTTTCCTGCCTTCTTAAACAGAGCATGTAGAAGAGATATAAGCCCTTTTCTTCACGACCGAGCGGTCTTCTGAGCCTCAATTATTATATCCCGGAGACCTGCTATGCCGTGTCGGACTGCTGGCTCTCTCTGCTGAATAGCCCCAGCCTGTTTTTCTTCTTTAATTCTTGTGTCTGCTTTTTAGAGTTTTTATGTCTCCTTCCTCCTGTCAGACTGTCAGCAGTAGCTTGTACTGCTTTCAGGCCGCCTGCTTCTAGCAACCCTTTCCTCTCCTCTTCACTGATTCTGAACAACCTAAGGGCTTGGAAACAAGTTCTTTGGGCTCATCTGACTCTAGGATAAATCATGAGTATTAAGGATGATAATGACAGCATTATTTATAGGCACAAAAGACTGGTAAGCATCTAAAATGTCTATCAAAAGAGCACTGAATACATACACATTTGGCGTAATCATACAGTGAAACCCTATGCAGCCCTTAAACAAATGAGCTGGATCTATATGAGCAAATAGGGAATAATCTTCAATTGTTAATTGAAAAATACAGTGTGCAGAGCAGCATTGACACTATGTTCCTTTTTTTTTTTTAAAGAGTAGGTAGACTTTGAGCAGAGACCCCAATAAAGTAAAGTTCATGAACATGATCACTTTGATCAGCGGAAGTCATTTCGCCTCCTTCCTGAATCTTAAATGTGTTCTGAAATACTTGTGCTTGCTATAGAACCCCTAGAAACTTCTGGTACCATTGTCAGTTTTTTATTCAGCATTTTCTCAGGGTCGAGAAAAGCTCTGGGAACCACATGAGGATTTCAGAGAGTACAGCAGAGCCTGTTCCATATTCTCAGGGGACACGTCATCTCAGTGGAAGCAACATCTCTAGAAAAATCACAAATGCTATCATGAGAAACAACTCAGGAACAATGGATAAAAAAAAGGACCCATATTTTCGGCTCTGGGAACCACATGAGGATTTCAGAGAGTACAGCAGAGCCTGTTCCATATTCTCAGGGGGCACGTCATCTCAGTGGAAGCAACATCTCAAAAAAAATCACAAATGCTGTCATGAGAAACAACTCAGGAACAATGGATAAAAAAAAAGGACCCATATTTTCATTTAACAGACATGTTAATATACTCAATGGACCGGAATTAGGTTGGAGAAAGCATGGGTTTTATCATCAGATGGACCTGGATTTAAATTCCAGCTCTGCCATTTTCCATCTGTATTTCCTTAGATGAATTACCCATTCTGAGCGTGGATTTCCCCATCTGTAAAACAAGGACAATAAGGGCCGGCCCGGTGGCGCACTGGATGGTGCGCCGCTTGGGAAGCGCGGCGGCGCTCCCGTCCGAGGGTTCGGATCCCACATACAGACCGG
>NW_007728817.1:28809-65421 GCF_000696425.1 Galeopterus variegatus
GTCTTTTATGACTCCACCTTGAAGGTCACACAATTTCATTTCTCCAATATCCTGTTAAGTTACTTTATTAGTCCGTTTGTTTTGCTATAACAGAAGTACCTGAGATGGAGTAATTTATAAAGAACAGAGGTTTATTTGGCTTATGATTCTGGGACAGCTGCATCTGGCACGGGCTTCAGGCTGCTTATACTCATGGTGGAAAGTGGCAGGCAGCTGCCGGGATCAAGCAGATCACATGGTGAGAGGAAGCAAGAGAGAGAGAGAAGGGAGGTGCCAGGGTCTTTTAAACAACCAGCTCTCGTGGGAACTAATAAAGATCTCACTCAGGACCCTCAACCCCCAGGGAGAGCATTAATGCATTCATGAGGGATCTGCCCCAATGACTAAAATGGCTTCCAACACTGTCACATTGGGGACCAGATATCTGCATGAGTTTTGGGGGACAACACATCCAAACTCTTATCAGTTACACACCCAGGTGAGGTCCTACGCAAGAACATGCCTTCCAGGAAACAAAGATCATTGGGGCTATCTTGGAGGCCGCCTATCACACTCTGTCTCTGTAAAGATTGATTTTGAGTGACCTGCAGGATTGGACACAGAGACAAGGTGAGAGTGAGGATTTTGCATCTCTTTGTTTGAGACTAGTGCAGACTTCATGGTCTGATCTATATGTCTTAGGCAAGATGGCCTGAGACATATGGATCAGGCCAATGTCTATGTGCCACGAGCCTGATGACTTGCAGAAAGAATTCTACATCCCTCAGGAACCCCAGGCAGGCAGGGTTCTAACCCTGAAGGCACTGGGCTTCAAAGGTGTTTTCTTTTCTGACTTACAGATCCAGCTAGTGGGAGCAGCATTGACTGGGCGTATGATAATGGCATCAAGTATGCATTCACGTTTGAGTTGAGAGATACTGGACACTATGGCTTCCTCCTGCCAGCCAACCAGATCATTCCCACTGCGGAGGAGACCTGGCTGGGGCTGAAGACAATCATAGAGCATGTGCGGGACAACCTCTACTAGAAGAGGGCCCCGTTCTGCCTACATTTACTTGTACCCAAATTGCAACGAGGCTGCTATTAAAGGAGCTCTTTTCTTCACGCGTGTGTCAGAGCCCTCTGGGTCTGTAGGGAGTACAGGCCTGCCCCTCTCCAGTCTTGCTCCCTGGAGTAGGTGATCCCGGTGCTGTACCTGTGAGGAGTGAGCTGCCAGCTGCTTTGTTTTGGTCTTGCTGTTTTGCTGAGCTTTTTGGGTGCCTCTCCTTCCACACACCTGGTTGAGCAGGCCAGAATCATTCCTTCCTGGGTGGCATGTCTCCACCTCATTTTTAGAATAATAGAACATGAGAGATGGTTCTCCAGCCTCATCTGCCTCTAGCCAAGCCAGTGACCTTGCTCTGGTGGGGTCCCAAAGGAAATGCTGTGGGAGACCATGCTTGTCTTTAGATGGGTCTCAAAGACGATGCAGAACTTCCTTTAATTTCTCTCATTCTTTCCAGAATATATTTTTCTTTGAGCAACAAATCCCATAGGGTCATCAGTATAGGTCTTCCCCTCCCCTGTCCCGTATTTTTTTTGGTCTGAATACAAAGTAGAGGATCACTTCCCATCACCAGACTAAGAAATTTCTAGACCATGCAGTTCTTATTGCTTTCTTCTCTCATTATTTAGTGTAACTGGGATCCCAGAAGGGGATCTGTGTCACTATAGGTACTGTTCATCCAGGAATGCTGGACGAAGGGGTCTAAATTGCAGGGTTGCTGAATTATCCCATGTGTCTTAATGGGCTCACTTCCACTTTGCCTTTTGAACTTACTTTAAAGACCTTGCCTTCACCCTACAGGTCCTAAATCATTCCCCTAGCCTGGATAATTTCACTGCCTCTGCGCATTCCTGTTTGTGCTCTGGTGCACCCTGTATTTCCTTCTCCTGGGCATTTTATTTATTTATTTGTTTGTTTATTTATTTATTTATTTATTGGTCTTTAAAGTCATATTTCCTTCTCCTGGGCATTTTATTTATTTATTTGTTTGTTTATTTATTTATTTATTTATTTATTTATTGGTCTTTAAAGTCATCTTCCTCTGTTTTGCATCCTAGACCATGAGTCCCTAAGTGGAGCAAGAATTCATCAGTCAGACACCTCTTGTTCCATTTCTCCTCAGCAAGTACCATCTGTCCTTTTTCTGTTTTTCTGTTTTTGTTTTTTGCTTTTTTCAGACATGTCTGTAAATCTTAACCTTCTGCCTAGGATTTGTGCAGCATCTGGTGTGCACTCATAAGTCAATAAATATTCAATGTGAGTCTCATGATCATTTCCTATTCTTTGCTTTCACCTGAAAGGAACCAAGCCATGGTTTTGAATATGCAGCTCTTTAAAATGTCAAAAGTCAATTTCAATCCCTGTCTGTACTGCACGGCATGTAGAAAAGCCGTCTTCATTAGGCTGAGGGGCCCTCAGGGCAATGTTACCTTGGTGATTTCACTCTGGTCCCGGGTCTAGTTCTTAGTTTTTCAGCTCGGAAGCTTGACACTCTCAGTGTCCTTGTTGATTAGACTTGGGGATGCTGACTCACGCCTACAGAGCTCAGATGAGGCAGATGATAAAATCAGAATATGAATTTATTAATTTACATCATGGCTTGTAACTGTTTAGTGGATCCGATCCTCACGTTGGACTGAATAGTACATTTTCTCCCTGTAGTCAAGATACGTGGAAAGCCAAATTATAATCAGAAGGTTGCTTAGTGAGCGGGCGTCAGAGCAAGGAAAGTTAATTACAGTCTATGATTAGAATTTTTAATGGCATCCAGCACTAATAGTATGATATATCCAGTTCTATAACCAGAACACACCTGCCAGCCAGCCAGCTGGTCACTTGTGCTGGCTAGCCAGGGCTACCGGGGATGGATGGGACAATGCCATGACAATGTTTGCCTCTGGGACTTGCCTGTAACCTGGCTCCATTTATGATCCATCCCCCCCCCCCCCCCCCCCCCCCCCGCCACTGTCCTTCAGATTCCCTAAGGGAAGATATCCTAAACAAGACATAAAAAGTCATAAAAAAAAGAGGCTTGTGACTGTAATAAAATTAATAACTTTTGTCTATTAAAAGACACCACAAAGAAGGGCTAGCCTATGTCTCACTTGGGAGAGTGTGGTGCTGGTAACACCAAGGCCACAGGTTCGGATCCCTATATAGGGATGGCTGGTTAGCTCACTTGGGAGAGTGTGGTGCTGACAACACCAAGCCAAGGGTTCAGATCCCCTTACCGGTCATCTTTTAGAAAGAAAAAAAAAAAGACACCATAAAGAAAGCGAGAAGACAAGTCATAAGCTAGGAGAAGATACTCGCAATATTTATAATACACACAATAGAGAAAGAATATATGAAGAGCGTCTACAAATCAATAAGAAATGCACAAATAACCTAATAGAAAAATGGGCAAAAGATATGAGCAAGGAGGAGACTTAATGATAAAGATCTCAACAGTTTACAGAAAAACACTAGTTGGATGTTAAGTAAGTTTTACTATTATTTGGGTTTTGAAATATTGGGGTCTTCTCTGGGAGCTTTCATATATTATATAGATACGGATTCCCTTTTATAGATAAGGACGAAGGACTGTTGCCTGAAATCTTCATAGGTCCTAGCTTCCAAGCCAACAGTGTCAAGCATATGGGGTCACCTTTGAGTTTTACAGGTGCTGGGAAGGCTCTGCTATAAATCTATTTCGGGTGAAGTCAACGGTATGTTCCAACTCTGGAATGTCCTGCGTAGACTGTATTTCTTTCCTGTTACTATATAAGATGAACTATGCAGAATCATTTTTATCATTACCATCATCATCCTTATCTTTGTTTGATGAAGTCTGGAATCTTGCCAACCCAAGCAGCTTGTAAAATAAATTCTCTCTGCTCTTTGTATCGAGCCTTAAATCATGAACACCAGCTGTTTCTTGTATTTGAAGCAAAGCTCCAGGTGTATTAGGTACATCCAGGCAGCACAGGCAGTCTTCCTCCACAGAATATGTGGGTACCATGGTGCAGTTGGGTAATTTGCTCCTTTAATGTAGAAAGAGGATCTCTTGATTTTTGTATCTTCTACAAGGCTGAACTCAGCAGCTAGTAAATATTTGTTGATTTGCTGCAGGGCAGCCAGTTAACAATCACATAAGCCATACTCTCAACAAGTTAGGGCAGCAGGAAAAGAGTACTTTTCCCAACAAATATTATGAGTGGAATTCTGGAAAATAGATTGGAATGTGCATCCCTAAGTTCTAAGAGAGACAGAACATAAATTCAACATTCAGAGATAAGGCTTGATATTGGTTAAATTGCTTGCAGTTTTGTAATGATTTATAGTTTCAAAATGCTTTATAGAGATTGGGTAATTAAATTATCACAACCATCTGGTGATATATGCAAGATGGGTATTATTATTCCTGTTTAACTGATGAAGAATCAGTCTTAAAGAGGCAAAGTAACAGCCCAAACACATAAAAAAATGAAATGGTGAAGCAGGGTCTCAAGACCAGCTCTGTGGATCGTTGCTGAGAAATAAAGAGGCAGGCAGTATTTTGTTGACTTTGGTGTTGAATTTGAATGTCTTTAAAATGCACACAGTCCCTGCAGTCCCTTTGGTCACACCCTTCTATATTATCTGCCTGGCTCTGAAACCTTTGAGTTTTTGGTTTTGCAGTCATGAGAGGGAATTTACGGAGGAAACAGGACCCAGGTCTCCCTGGCTGGCTGCCATTGCTGGCTGAAGAAACTCCACTGAGGGTCATCGTGAAGCTCCAACAGGTCCTTCCCCCATGGGCCTGCGCTCGGGACTGCCATCCAGGGCAAGTTAATGGGTAATGTTTTACTGTGAAGCATTCGGAATGGGCTGAAGACTCTATTTCCATCCTTTAGGGACTTTATGCCTTTTCATAGAGATTCAAGCCTGTAGAATCATCCACCCCATCTTTAACTGTTAGCTTCTCACAACCTTGGATGACAAAATGTCCACTTCTCTCAAAGAGCAAATACATGCATTCTGTTTGAGTATTTAGGCAATTTAGCCTAGCCTTAGAAAATTGTTAACACAGGTTTTAGACGTATAAGCCCTTCAAGGGCAGAGCCAAGGTCTCATTTATTTTGCATTGCCAGCACCTAAGCACATAATGGTGCATCATGAAGATGTATTGAACGGACACCTGCAGCAGAACCAATTCCACATGGGGTGTGCAAGAAGTCCAGTGTCTTCTTTCCCCTTTGCTAACTGACTGCGGCAATCATCCTCCACTGGCTCTGAATACGTTGCCATGGTATTGTTCTTTTCTGATGGACGGCAAAGAACTTTTGCTCCTACTTCAGCAAATCTGTATTAGAAAACTCAGAGAAGCCAGGCCCAGTGGGAAAGGATGACCTATCTCATCATTCCAAAGTGGTATCTCTAAAATGCTGCCAGAGGCAGCCGGAGGGTGGACAGGAATTAACTTGGTTAAAGAGACATGTCAAAGAAGGCACCAGATCTTCCTCCCTCCCTCCTGCCCCAAGGGCCATCAATAGGATCGATATTTAACAGGCATGTCTCTGTAGGTCCTTAGGGCTCCCTGCCACGTGGCTACTGTCTGAGTCTTCTGTTTACTCTGGAAAATAAATGAAGGTCTCTTGTAGCCAGAAAGATATTTGCTCAAGCCGGAAAGTGGACACTTTGCTAGGCTGGGGGTTGGACTGTTAGTAGGTGGCACTGGTCCCGGAAGAAGGTGTTTTCCTCCCATTTGCTGCCAGTGCTGCAGAGAGGTGGAAGGCTTCAGGTGCCGGCTTTACCATCTCCGAGGCAAATAGTACCATGACCTTTGGAAAATAAACCAGGAGGAGGAGATCCAGAGATGATTTCCCTTACTCCCAATAGAAGGTGAAATAGAAAAAAGTTGATCAATATTTTTCTGGGTTGCTTATACTTGACAGAGCCTTTACTCCAGCAATACCAACATTTTACTTTTTATTTCTCTGATACTTGGATCCAAATTTATAGACTCTTCCCCAGTTGCTCCCATCAATTTTGAGCAATGTAAGGTTCCGAGTAAAGTTGCTTAGGACTAATGACCCTTTGTTCTAAATATCTGTTTTCCAGCATTCTGAAGGGTCTCTCAAATTTTTCATGATCTCAATGCCCAGGGTTTTTCTGTGGTGCTGGGGAAGAATAGGCTTCACTCTTATTGCAAGAACCATCTTCCAGAGTCAGGCTACTTCCCCTTTTATATATGATAAATTCCTGAACATGTATATAAAGCCCAAAATATGAAAATCTAGTAGCAGACAGTATAATGAGAAGTCTATTCCCAGTGAGCTAAAACCTTGCTGCTCAAAGATGAATGACATCAGGTAACACCAGGGAGCTTGTCAGAAACAATCTCTGGCCCCACTCCAGACCTATTGAGTCAAAATCTACATTGAACACAATTCCCAGGTAATTCACAAGCACAGCAAGGTTTGAGAAGCACTGAGCTCAAAAATATAGTTCTAATTGTACCTCTCGTCATCGTCTTTTAGATAGGTGGTCTCCACCTTGGCTATACATTAGAGTCATGTGGGGGCTTTTGCAAACTACTGATGCTTAGGGCTCTAGCCCACACCAAGGAAAACAGAATCTCTGGTCATTGATTTTATAAAAATCTGCCCAGTTGATATTAATGGATTGCCAAGGTTGAGAACCACTATTTTAAGCTCAGTTTCTAGTCCTGTTTTCCCAATATTTTATGTATCAGTTGGGAGACAATTCTCCATGGGTCTTTTACATTTCTGTATATCCAGATTATTCCAGATTATCTGTTCAAGGATGATAGAACAATAAACAGCCTTGGAAGTTAGAGATAACATTTCCCTTTGGAGTGAAGGGCAGATTTAGTTACTGTCCAATATAATAAAAATAATGTCTAGTTCTGGAGCAAAGAGCAATTCGGCTCACTGCCTATTACAAAAGGTTCAGAAACTTCTGGTTTCAGCTCTGACATGTAAAGATCTTAGAAACTCTTGGAAACTTGTCACTTCTGCTCTCTCAACAAGCAAAAAGCTGAACAAACTGAAAAACCAGTGACTCTTCTTAGACCTGCCAGAGAACTGAGGTTGCAGGGCAAACTGCTGTCCAGAAATCTGGAGAGACAGGTGAATCCAGAGAGTTGTGGGGTTGTGACCTGCTTCCCTGGAGTAGAAGCTGCTGGTACCATAAACTGGTGGGAACACTTACTTACTTGGTAATTTTGGTGAAATTGGAGGCTGAGTACGGACTTGCATGAGACTGAGAAACTCCGAGGGGCCTGCAGTCTTAGCCTCCCCTCCCCACTTCTGTGGGTCTTTTCTCTAGAACCCCCACCAGGTTCTCATGATTAAGAACCAAGAAAAATTCTCTGTTGTTTCTGGCAGGGGAAAGGGAAAGGTAACCATTATGAAATATGCCCAGAGCATTCTCCATCACAAAGGTCTCCTGCTAAGAGAAGACTTTACCAGAGCCTTATCTGACTTGGGAGAAGAAAAATTACCCAAATCCAGCCCCCTCTAGTCTCCCTCTCTCACCTAAGGGGTGGGGGTTGGGGGAGAGTGAAACAGCTAAGAGACACTCATGAAGGTCACAGCCAATCAAAAGACTGATACTTAATCGTAAGATTATAGAACACTTTCCTTCCCCGACACCTTACCACCATACCAACAGGGCTGTAGTATAATCATGGTGTATTAAAGCTGAGGAAGTACTTAGGGCAACCCGAAGACAATGGGGGGGACGATAACGAGGATACCTGAGGAATTTGATGCCTGTGGCACCTGAACTTACTACAAACATTAAACACAGCCCAGCTCCTAGCCAGCTTAGTATAAAACTGCATACTAAAGACCTGTTCACCTCAGTTCCTATTACTCAATGCATCATGGCCATCTTTCAACAAAAAGTTATAAGACATGCTAAAACACATGAAAAAGCATCATCTGAAGGGACAAAGCAAGCATCAGAAGCAAACTCAGATATGATGTATGTTTTGGAATTATCACATAGGGAATTTAAAATAACAATAATTGATATGTTAAAGGCTCTAATGGAAAAAATAGACAAGCTGCAAGAGCAGACGGGTAATGTAAGCAGGAAAAAGATGGAAACTCTAAGAAGAATCAAAAGGAAGAGCTAGAAATCAGAAACACTGACCGAAATGGAGAAGCCTTTGATTGGCTTACTATTAGCAGACTGGACATGGCCAAAAAAAGAAGCTGTGAGCTTGAAGATATATGAATAAAAACTTCTCAAACTGAAATGCAAGAGGGAAAAAGAAACAAAAGAACCAGAACAGAACCACCAAGAACTGTGGATAATTTCAAAAGGTGTAACATACATTGTAATTGGAATAAGGAGAAGAGAACAAAGCAGAAGAAATATTTGAAGAATATGGCTGAGAATTTTCCAAATTACTAGGCACCAACCTACATATCTATAAAGCTCCATGAATCCAAGCAAAAAATGCCAAAAATACTAAGCATATAATAATCAAACCATATAAAAACACAGACAACGACTTGAAAGAAGCCAGTTTAAAAAACCCACCTTACCTATTGAGAAACGTGAATAAGAATTACAGCAGATTTCTTGTCAGAAATTATGTAAGCAAGAAAAGAATGAAGTGAAATATTGAAAGTACTTGTTGAAAGAATAAACTACTGGCTTAGAATTCTATATCCAGTGAGAGGATCCTTCAAGCATGAAGGAGAAATAGTGTCTCAGATAAACAAAAACTGATAGAATTCATCACCAGCAGACTTGCTCTGCAAGAAATATTAGAAGAAGTGCTTGGGGAGTAGGAAAATAATATAGGTCAGACATTTGGATCTACATAAAGAAAGAAGGAATAAATGAAGGTAAATAAAATATTTTACCTAAAGATAACTTTGTTTAGAGCAATAATAGTAGCAAAGTGATTATAGTATATGGATAAATTTCAACAATGTCAAAGGGATTGGAGGAAGGAATTGGGAATACTCTGTTAGAAGGTACCCGCACTATATGTGAAGTAGTGTAGTTATTTGAAGGTGGACTTAGATTAGTTAAAAGTGTATTGCAAACTCTAGGGCAACTACTAGAATAATTTTAAAAAGAAGTATACTTGATATGCAAAGAGAGAAGATAAAATGAAATTCTGCTGAATTAAAACCAGAGAAGGAAGGAAAAGAGGGGAAGCAAAAGAAGCAAGGAACAGGTATAATAAAAGAAGCAGTTAACACATGGTAGATATGACTCCAATCGTATCAGTAATAAATTTAAATGTGAATGGTGTGAATATGCCAATTAAAAGAGATTGTCAGAGTGGATTAAAAAACAAGACCCAAGTGCATGTTGTGTATAAGAAACCCACTTGAAATATAAAGACTAAGATATGTTACAAGTGACGGAGAAAGCTATTCCAGGCTAAGACTGATCAAAAGAAAGTTGTAGTATACAAAGCATACTTCAAGAAAAAGAAAATTATCAGGGATAAAGAGGCGCATTACATAACCTTAGAGGGTTTACTTTTCCAAGAAGGTATAACAATCCTTAACATGCATGTTCCTAACAACAGAGTGTCACAGTGCACGAGGCAAAACTGATAGCACTGCAAGGACAGATATACAAATCCACAATTATTGTTGGATACTTCGAACCCATCTCTCAGTGATTTATAGGTGAAGCAGGTGGAAAATGAGTAAGCATATAGTTGACCTGAATAATGCCATAATCAACTTGATTAAATTGACATTGATGGAATACTCCATCCAACAACAGAATACACATTCTTTTCAAACTAACATGGCACATTCACTGAGGAAACCACATTCTGGGCCATAAAAAAATCTTCACAAATTTGAAAGAATAGAAATCATAAAAAGTTTCAGGTCCTGCATGTGCAGGATTCCTCTCCTGTAATTCGATCCACTGCCTGTGCAGGTGTCACCTGGCCCCCTTGTGTTGCCCTGTGGAAAATGGGGCTCAGAAAACAGGCACAAATACTGAGATTGCCACGAGTAATAAAGTTCTTTGTCTCTAACCCAGGATTCTTGTGTCTTCTGCTGGCATCCATGAACCTGTGGCAGGATAACTTGCAAGTAGGACAAAATTTCCAACTCTTCACAGTTTTTGACATCTTTTGTAGTTTTATTCTTTTCCTGCCCAAATCAACTCCCGGCTACTTGGGTTCATCCCATGAGTGTCCAAGTGAGGATAATGATTTGCTTCCAACATGTTCATTTCCATCTTTATCTCAGTTGCATCAAGTTTATCTTAATTGTTGAATCACTGGCACTAATAATTTCAGTTTTTTTATTTTCTACTAATTTTTATGAAATGTGGGCAAAATGCACAAACACTGCTGTTTAGAAGAAGTCAAGTAAGGTGAGGAGCTAGGTTGGCAGGCAGCTGTCCCCACCGACGTTTGCTGTCCTTCCACAGTTGCACAAAAACCTACTGTTGTATAAGAGACTGAATTCAGGGGCCGGCCCGGTGGCGCACTGCTACAGTGTGCTGCTTGGGAGTGCGGTGGCGCTCCCGCCGAGGGTTCGGATCCCACATACAGACCGGTTCCCACTCACTGGCTGAGCGAGGTGCGGGCGCAACACTGAGGGTTGTGATCCCGTTGCTGGTCCTGGTCCGGTACGGGTGTGACACTGAGGGTTGCGATCCGTTGCCGGTCACGAAAAAAGACAAAAAGGAAAAAAAAAAAAAGAGAGACTGAATTCAGCATACGGCCCTTGTCCCTGATTTACTGTGATTTACAGGGGGTGTTACTGTATAATTTATGTAGGTTAAGGACAGCCTGAAGTCAACATGGACCCAGAAGTAGTTTGAAAATTCTTGATCTTAAAGTCATGCCTGGGGGGAAGATGGTTCTGACCCTACGTGTCCGTAAGGAGCACCAAAGATCCAAAATCCCAACTAGATGCCACTTTCCAAAGACAGAACCCTGCTCATAGCAGTGTTCAATAAGTAGCTCTCTAAAAAATATACATAGACAGCAAGGATAGTTAAATTCTCCAATATTTATCAACATTGATTTAAATAAATTTTAATTTAAGAATTAGATTTTGCCACCCCACAGTACATGAGAGAAGAGATACCTATAAAAAACAAAGCATGACAGGGTGAAGCTTTTCAAATAACTTGGCATGAGATCATTAGGCCAGCATTCTTCAGATTGTTTTCATTCTGCACCACTATTGTAATTATCACACACAACATCTGTAATTACGTATTTATAAATTGTGAACAAATACCATTGTACTCATATTACATATTTCATAAAACATAAACCAAAGGTGAAATAAAAAAGTATGATGTGAAAATACAGCATAGAAGTCTTAATGATGCCTTCCTTTATCCCCAGGAGAAACAAATGAGATTGGAGCTCATTGGATTTGATTGCAGAATGCCCCTTTGTCTCTGGTTTATTGTGATTTCTCTAATAATTTCAAATAGTCCCATAAAGGAATGCCTGCCTCTTCAACTACACCAGGGGTAGGCAAACTGCGGCCTGCGGATGAAATCTAGCCTCCATCTGTTTTGGTTTAGCTAAGAATGGTTTTTACATTTTTAAATGTAGAAGAGACTCTTCAGTGAGACAGTCGCTCTATTTTATCTCATGCCCCGCAAAGCCTAGAATATTTACTCTTTGGCCTTTTCCAGAAGTTTGCTGGCCCCTGGACAGGGAAAGTATGTGGGTCACTTTTGCCTTTCCGCCACACAGCAGGGACTTCATACGCTTCTCACAGGGCGGTGCAGGTGGCTCTCATGGTGGCAGGCCCTGGCTGCAGCCGCTCCATGTGACCTGGAGGCATCCTTCCTCCTCACAACGGAAAGTGACTTTTCGGTGGTGGCCACCAACCCACTGTCTCGCTGGGAGCAGGCCCTCAGCCTGAGGTCTTGGGCACCTCATGGTGGTCATTAGCCCCTGGGTGGCCAGACCCTCAGTTACAGCCATGTGATTGAGGGCTGGGGCCGGTCAACCCCCTCCAGAGACTGGGTAGGGGAGGCTGCAGCTGGGGGCTCCCCTGCGAGGTGACTGGACCAGTGGGGAGGGGGTGGGTCTAGTACAGTGGAGAGGAGGCAGCCATGTGTTAGAGGATGGCCCAAGAGCCTGTCATTAACTGCTGGGCCTGGGTTCAAGCCATACGAGTCCCAGGGAGGGGAAGGCAAGACCCTGGTGTAGGAGGCTGCACTTAAGGATGCCAGGTGAGGTCTCTGGCTTTGGGAACTGAGAGCAGAGTCCAGTAACTAAAAGTGGGGAGCAGGACAGAGCAAAGATTCAGGAGCTCCAAGCTGAGCGGGACAGTCAAGGGCGCAGGCCTAGGAAGTGAGTGTTTGTTCCCATAAGCTTTGAGGCATCATTGGAATGAGTGAATCAACAGATCAATCAACAAATAGGTCCTGGGCAATGGGCTGGGCCATACACAGAGTTCCTGTGGTCACATGGATGAATATGACACAGCCTCAGCGCACAAGGAGTTTGTTTTGTGTTAGCAGATGTCTGTAAAGAATTAATCTATGGTATGATGATACAGGGAGACACAAGGCACGATTAGCCAGTGTGGCTGCAGTGTGGAATTTTGGATGAGGAAGTAGACTGAGACCTCTAGTCTAGAGCAACAGTAACCAGCCTTCTGGTGGCTCATTGCTTTCTTGTATTTTCAGTACTTAATTTCCTCTGAAAGCACCTATTTGGCATATTTCTAGAAGGTGAGATAAACCTGCTTTTGTTAATTAAATCACATTTTTAGTGTACTGGGAGATCAGCTATTTTAAGAAACTGTGGTAAATCCTCTTGTTAATCAAAGAATCCTTTTGGAATGTGAATGATTTTTTTGTTTGTTTTTAAAGATTACATTTGATATATTTATTTCCATTAAGTACCCAAAGGGGACTTTTGGGGCTTAGACATAATTTAGTTTGGGAATTTTATTTGTGAATGTTGGAGCATCTCATGTAATGTCTGGAGACCCTCAGGGTCGTCGCCAGCCAGAAATGAGAATTAATACCTTTAATAAGAAAGGGTTCAGGGCAAGAATCGGAGTTCCTGCAACCTCCCCAGCCTGCTTTGGCGAGTTAACTCTTTCACATCCTGCCTAACTCAGCTCAAACGCCACTGCTCTATTGTGAGTTAGCTTTAATTTTTGCGTGTGTGGTAAAATATATGTAACATAAAAGTTACCATTTTGATTGTTTTTCAGTGTACAGTTCTGTGGCATTAAGTACATTCTCACTGTTGTGCAGCCATCAGCACCATGGGTCTACAGGACTTTTCACCTTCCCAAACTGAAACTCTGTCCCTGTGAAACAATAACTTCCTCATTCCCTCTTCTTCCTGGCCCCTGGTGACCTCCATTCTACTTTCTACTTTGACTGCTAAAATTTGACAACCCTACGTATCACATTTCACTTTTCAAACTTCACTTTTATTTTATTCAGTTGTACATTTCATCCGTACATTGTGTGAAGAGTCCAATATACAAGACTTGGCATGAAAAGCCCCAGAGTCCTGCTCCCCATCCTTCTTCCAAAGTCTTGCTCTCCAGCAACAGCCATGTTGAATGCTTTTAGCCCTGGGATTCCCATTCATAGACCTAGATAAAGTGCTTTTATTGCTAATTCTTGATTTTTCAGCTTTAGGCATTTTCTATTGATTTCCCATTATGAAAAATAAGAATTCAACTCTCCCATATTTCCTTTAAAATATGTTTTATTGTGAAGTAGATCGTACATACAAGAGCCTGTATAAAATTTCTGTGGCCTGTTAAAAATAAAATGAACACTTGCCCACTGTTCAGTTTAGGAACAAGCACATAGTATGATCTGAGAAGCCCGTGTGTGCTCTTCAAATGCACTCCATTTCCAGACAAGACCACTAATCAGTGCTAATAATTTCCTTCTTTTTCCTTATAATTATCATGTATGTACATACTCCTAAACAATATTCAGTGTTGTTTTGTGGACGTATGTAAGGGGAGATATACAGTTATGTTTTGACTTGGCTTCTTTCACACAACGTTAAGTTTTTGAGGTTCGTCCACGTGGATGCACGTAGCTCTGGTTGCTTCGTTTTCTTTGCTCTGTTGTATTTTGTTGTCTGACTCCTTCTCCATTTATTTATCCAGTACTGCCTATGTGTTCTGGTGCATGTGCACAAGAGTTTCTCCAGGGCATATAGCCAAGAATGGAATCGTTAGGGCATAGGGTGTGCAGTATATTTTCAACTTTGCTAGGTAGCAACTGTTTTTTTTTCCAAAGTGATTTCACCAATTTAAAGCTCCATCAGGAGTGGGTGAGAGATTCTATTGGTTACCCCACATCCTTGCCAATTCTTGGTATTGACTGATTTTTTAACTTTTGCCAATTTGTTGGCATGATATGGTAATTTCACTGTGGTTTTAATTTGCTTTTCTCTGATTACTAATTTTTGTATGTTTATAGATAATGTGTGAGTCTTCTGTGAAATGGCCTTTCAAGTTTTTTGCCCATTTAAAAAAATTTGATTCACAGATGTTCTTTATATATCCGGGGTAGTGATTTTTTACCAGTTTTGTATGTTACAAATATGTTCTCTTAGTATGAGATTTGCTTTCTACTCTCAGTCAAGGGTCTCAGGAACAGAAGTTCTTAATTTTAACATAGTTGATTTTTATGTATCTTTCTCTTTATGGGAACTTTTATTTATTTATTTGTTTGTTTTGCCTGTTGTGTCTTGTTTAGAAAAACTATTCCCTATCCCAATGTCATAAAAATATCCTTCTATTGTCTTCTGTCTTATAGTTTTGCCTTTTACATTTAAGAATTTTAATCTACCTGGAATTAATTCTTGTATGTGATGTGATAGGGATTTAATTTCATTTCCCTGCATAGATCTATAATTATCCTAGTAACATTTATTGAATAATCTGTCTGTTCCACATTGATCTTCTGTGTCAAGTCTGCAAAACATGCAGTTTCCAAATATGCTTGGGTTTGTTTCTGTCGTATGTCCCATTTGTCTATCTATGCCAGTACTATATCGTCTCAACAACTATAGCCTTACAACATGTTTTAATGTCTGTGATAGAAAGTTCTCCTTTAGGATTGAAGGGGAACTTCTTCGGGATTGTCTTGACTCTTATCAGGGTCTTTGTTTCTTCATATGCATTTTTATCAGCTTGCGAAGTTTTGTAGAACTGTTGGGATTTTGGTTGGAATTACATTGACCCTTGAGCAATGTGGGGTTAGGGGCACCAACCCCTGCGCAGTTGAAAATCCACATAAAACTTTTCACTCCCTTAAAACTTAACTACTAAATAGCCTACTGTTGACTGGAAGTCTTATTGATAACCTAAAGTCAATTAACACATATTTTGTATGGTTTACATATACATAAAATATACTGTATTCTTACAGTAAAGTAAGCTAGAGAAAAGAAAGTGTTAAGAAAAACATAAGAAAAAAATACATTTACAGCATTGTTCAGTATTTGTTGAAAAAAATCCACATGTAAGTGGATCTGTGCAGTTCAAACTGTGTTGTTCAAGGGTCAACTGGACACTGAATCTCTGGATCTATTTTAGGAGAATGGACAATTATGTAACACTGGATTTTCTTATTCAAGAATGCAGTATATCTTTGGATTTGTTTAGAACTTGAACATTTTTCAATAAAGTTTTATAATTGTCTCCAAGAAGGATTGCACATTATTTGTTAGAATTATTCCTGGGTATTTTTATGTGTTAAATATTCTTGGAAAGTTGAAAGTAGTATCATTAGGTAGTAATCCTCTTATTTCCAGTAATGCCATTTACCTTAAAGTTTATCTTATATTAATAAAGCTACAAGTGCTTTCTTTTATTAGCATTTACCTGGAATATCTTTTTTCATTCTTGACTTTTAGTTTCTCTTTGTTCTTATGTCTTAAAAATATCTCTTGTGAATACATATAGCTAGGTTTTTAAGAAAATCTATTCTGATCATTTTTGTCTTTTCTTGGAGAGTTAAATCCATTTACATTTAGTATTATTGCAAATACACTTAGGGAAGTTTCTTCTTTTTATGTCCTTTCAATTTGCCCCACTTCTAAAAATTCTTCTTTTTTAAACCTTTTTAAATCACCTTTTTTGGTTTATTTTTCACCCTTCTTCTCATTTCATCTTTACCCTTTCTACCTCTTTGGAAGTTATATGCTCTATGCCTATTCTTTTAGTCATTACTCTAGTTATTTGAACATTCATAGTTACCAAAGTCTAAAAAATTATCAATATCTATCCTTTTCCCCAACAATTCCAGGACCTTAAGACACTTTAACTATAATTATCTGTTTGCAAATAATATGCTATTATTGTCCAGGGCTTAAAACATCAGTGTTAGTTGATCCTGGGAAAAATATCCCCTGAGAATTTATAACCACAAGTAAGCCCCACATGAGTTTGTGGCCTAAATTTATGCTAACTAAATTTATGAAGTCCAAAAAAAAAAAAATCTTAATTTAGAGTCATCTCAACTTGGTAGTGCCCCCCAGGCAACTCACAAAAGTAAATGCAAATTCTCTCTGGAGGAACTCAATTTCAACCCAGGCCTCAAAGGATTTTCATAGGTAAATGTTCGAAGAAAATTATATATATGTTTATTTGGGCTTGAAAAAGAATCAAATAGAACTTCTAAAAAAGAAAAATGAATACCATATTGTGTTGGCTGTAAAACAGAACTGATTATAAGATGCACCATAATTTTATGTGCCATCAAAAACACTGCCAATTATCACTGCAAGTGCATCCTGATTTCAGAGGTGTTAAAATGTGAAAAAATATTGTTTCAGAATCGATGAACTGTAGCAATTGAAATTTCAAACTTAGCAGATCGATTAAACTGTAGATTAAATTCAACTAATGAGAGAATCAGTTAACTGGAATAAAGAAACAAATATTTGATACAAATAAATTATCCAGAATGTAGCCCAGAGACATGGTGAAATGGAAATACAACAGAATGGCTGAGGCTTAGAGGATAGAAAGAGAAGGCCTAACATCTATCTAATCAAAAGTTCCAGATGAAAATAATAGAGTGGAAAAGAGGCAATGTTTAAAAATATAATGGCTGAGCAATTTTGAAAATAATGGAAAGAGAGCAATGCCCAGATACAGGAAGCAAAATGATTCTCAAGCAGGATAAAACAAAAGAAACATATACCTAGACATATTATGGTAGATTTGAAAAATACATGATAATAAGACAGCAGAACATCAAAGGCAAAATCTTCAAAGCAACCAGGAAAAAAAAAAAAAACAAACAAACCCATCTTCTCATAAAAAACAATAAGTAGACTCACTGATTACCTTTTAGCAGCAAAAATGGGAGCCGGAAGACTGTGGGATAAGAATTTCAATGTGCCGAGAGGAGAACAGTAAATGACCTATAATTTATACCCAGTGAAACTCTTTCAAACTCACTGATTACCTTTTAGCAGCAAAAATGGGAGCCGGAAGACTGTGGGATAAGAATTTCAGTGTGCCGAGAGAACAGTAAATGACCTATAATTTATACCCAGTGAAACTCTTTCAGGAATGACAGCAAAATGAAAAAGTTTCATATAAATAAAAACAGACCTTTGCTAAAGGAAAGTTTTAAAAGACAGACTTCAAACAGAAGGAAAATGATACCAAATGCAAGGTACACTCTTGCAGGAAGAAGACCCAGAACTCTAGGGTCTGAGAAATCCTCAGGTGGAAAGTTTGCTCATCTCTCAGGTGTCTGTCTAGTTTTTACTTCTTTTGGGGAATCTATAGATTCTTACTTTCATGCCAATCCAGTGACGCATTTAAAAAGTTATTAAAAATATTTTATCCTGAATGTGAGTTGTCTCGTTTGGGCAGGATTGTATAGGTATCTAACCCACCCACCTGCGGGAAGTTAAAGTCCTCCAACACAGTTTCTTTAGGGAAACCCTCTTCAGTCTATGTGGAGTCCATGTTACCTGTCCTCCTGTGCAATGTACCTTTCCCTTGTAGCACACACACCAGCTGTATTTTTACATTTTTCTGTATGTTCTTTAAATTAATTGTCTACTTACCTCATTAGAAATGTAAGGGCCAGGTCTGTGTTGCTCCCAGTTTTACTCTCAGACCTTAGAAAGTGCCCGGCCCATAGTAGGCATTCATTAGACATTTACTGAGTAAATGATTGGATGAATAATTAACTGCGAGTGAAGGGCCAGGTCTGTGTTGCTCCCAGTTTTACTCTCAGACCTTAGAAAGTGCCCGGCCCATAGCAGGCATTCATTAGACATTTACTGAGTAAATGATTGGATGAATAATTAACTGCGAGTGAGAAGCCAGTATGAGGTAGTGGGTCAGGCACAGCTGTGTGTGTCTGCTTCAAATTCAGCCATCAAAAGTGCTGCTTTTAGGTTTGGTCAATTCCCGTAGAACTCTGCTGTTCTGTATGATAGCCATTAGCCACATATGGCTATTTAAATTTTATTTAAATTAATTAAAATAAAAATTTAAAATCCCTCAGGCACACTAGCCGCACTTCGAGTGGCTGGTGGCTATCCTATTGGACAGCGTGGACACAGAACATTTCCATTATCACAGAAAGTTCTATTGGAAGTGCTGCCATAGAAGTCTCAAGAATTCCTAGCTGCTCCCCTCTCTCTTTCTCTTTTGCTCCTGCTCTCTCGCTCTCTTCCCCCCCTTAAACCAAGTACAGGGATAGTTGTCTCATTGTTAGAGACTTAAACTGATGCTTTTGCACGAGAAGATGCTGGGTACTTTGGGTGACTAGCACCATTCCCAGTTTTCCTTTAAATTCCTGAGCTATCGTTTACCGGTTCATTCTTTTGTTGCCATTAGTACTAGAGCTGTTGGTACTTGGGTGGAAGCATTATTGCTTTTCTTTCTAGGTCCTGCAGCCCTTTGCTAATGTTATTGCCTGAGAGTTCCTGAAGCCAGGGTTGTGGGAGAGTCTGGCACGTTTGAACAGCTGACCCATGAACTAATGGCATAGGACAGCCACTCGCAGGGCATTCTGTCAATGGAAGAGCTCGCCCCTGCACACACGGCCAGTTAATTGGCCATTCTGGAAAAGGATGGATGGGGAGGGGGACTTCTGAGAATCGCCAGTGACAGTTAAGTGGCCTTTGGTTGACATCCTCTGCTGAACAACTTTGTTGGATTTAGTCTCTGCTTTTCTGCACCTCCTGTGGGTTTTCTGTTAGATTCGTCACTTACCATTCGGGCACCATCTTTCACTTTCTCCCTGCAATATGACTGCTTTGGGTGCAGGCCTCTGCTCTCTCCCTGCTATTCCTAGCTCATAAAGGGGACTGTGTGGGGCTTTAGCGGGACTGAGACATTGACTCTGTTGTCTGTTGAGACCCATAATAATGACTGCAAGTGGCCTTCACATCTAGCAGAAAATGTATTACCTGTGCCAGCGTGCTAGTGACCACCTGAAGATAGAGAAAAGGGAATCTCAACTGAGCTCCTTCTCATACGAGACATATTTCCTTTGTCCCCCTCTCCATTCTCTTCCCTTCCCTTTCTCCCTATTGTGACTGGAGTACTGACCTAAAATGCAGCCGTGACTAAAGAGTTAATGCCTTTGAAATACTAATACGTTACATTTTGCAGGCTTTGCCAAGCCAATTCAACCAAGTTGCCTCATCTATTTCCCCCCAAAACCCTGTGAGGTAGGGAGGGGAGATATTGTTAACCTCATTTGACTGATGAGTAAACTGAGATTTAGAGAGATCAGGTCAGTTGCCCCAGATCTTTTGGATAGGAGTTGAGCACCCAGTTCTCTGTCTCTAAGTCCAGCAGTCTTTCCATGACATCCGCACCCTCATGTGTAAGGAGGATATGGCCCAGGGAAAGTGTGAGTAGATTGGGAGGAGGAGAGCAAAAGAGAAGATTTCGTGCAGGAGGGAGGAAAGGCGTGCTGTCCTAGGGCCACCGGCTACCCCCATCTTTCTCCAGATGGTGGACTTGAGGTCACAAGAGGCTGGCCCAGCAAACCTCCAGAGAGGAAAGAAGAGCTAAGGGCCCTGTTTTCCTCTCTTCCTTCTCCCCTTCCCAGGAGAGGATTTGCCTGGGGGGGAGGGGTGACCCTAGTTCTCCCAAGGCCTGGTGTGGGACAGCCACTCGCGGGGTCTCCCCAGAGAGAGCCTAATGCCCACTCTCAGGCGGGTCTGCCGGCCTCTAGGTGCTACACTGTCCTGAGGCCTGGGCCATGCTTGTGCATGAGGAAAGCCCCTGAAGGTCACCTGGACGCAGAAGCATGCGGGGAACCCCCAGAGGACGGATGGATCCTTGGCTGTCCCCTGTGGACAGGCGGTTGCTCCTGGTCTTCAGCTTTATTCTGGCAGCAGCTCTGGGCCAAATGAATTTCACGGGGTGAGTGGCTGCTGCACAGCAGGGAGGACTGGCCGGGAGCTAGGGAACCGGGTGTCCCAGTGAGAAAATGGCTGTCCTGCGGGGACCTGATCGAGGTGCAGAAGCCAGGACCTTGGTTCCCACCCTGACCCCACCTCCAGTTCCATGCTCTTCCACTCGTGCTCCAGGGCGGGCCACGCGGCTGTGTTATTGTCCCTCCCCAAATCCAGAGATCTTTACCTGGGGTCCAGGGGTAAACTTTCAGGGCTCCAAGAATCCCTGAAATGTTATGTAACGGTTTTTGTATGTGTACTTCTTTGGGAGTGAAGGGTTCATAGTTTTCCTCAGATTCTCAAAGAAGTTAGTAACCCCTAAAAGACTATGTACCCCTACCCAAACATGGACGTGGTATTGCCCTATGAATAATAGTAAGTTCTGGTGTCATATGCCAGAGCTTCTATGGACATGATTTGCGAGCCTCCCAAAGATCCCACAAGGTAGATAATCCACAGTATCTCTGTAGTAGAGAAGGGGAGACACAGCTTAGAGAGGGGCCCACTGTCCAGTCGGGGTGGGATCCAGCATCGAGGCCTCAGACCCCAGAGCTCACTCTGCAGGCCATGGGCTGGCGCTGCCCCCACGCACCTCCAGCAGGAAGGGACGGAGCTCAGCTTCCTCCATAGTAGGTGGGGTGAGGTTCTCTGATCTCCCTGTCCATGGGTTTGGACAGACCATGGTCTTGGGGCTCCTGGATGAAGAGCACTTGGGGCTCCCATGGGTCCCCCCGGCCCTGTATCTCTTCCTTTCTCCCCTTCCTTCCTTTTGCTACGCACACACTCATACACACACACACACCCCGTATTTCTTTCCCATCCTGCTTTCCCTGTCTTGGCTCTAAGTTCTTCGTAGCATTGACAAGATTTATTTAGTCCACTGTGGGGTCTGTCTTTGGGGCTGGAGAGACCACTGGCTCGAGGCTGAGGGACTGAGTGCTTCCCAGAGCTCCGAGCCCTTCCCGCTCAGCCTCTGGTCACATGGTGTCCCAGGCTTCCTGCCAGGTCCCCTCAGCCCCGTCTCTTCTGCACTCTGCCTCTTCCGAGCAAGACGGCCTTCTAGGAATTCTTTTCCATGGCTTCCTCTGCCCCTCCCGTGTTTTTCCAGAGACCAGGTTCTTCGAATCCTGGCCAAAGATGAGAAGGAGCTTTCACTTCTCAGGGACCTGGAGGGCCTGAAGCCCCAGAAGGTGAGGAATCCTCAGGGCTTGGAGACACTTCTCCCCTCCAGCTCCCTGTTCTGCTCCCCCAAATCCCAAACCCGCCTTCCTGATGTCTCTGCCAAAGATCACAAAACTGTGAAAAAATCAAATGTGGCTTCTCGTCAGGAAAGGTTGAGACACTTGCCCAGAAGGTTGGGTGGTCTTTTTAGACTGTATCATTTCTGTCCTGGATGGAAGGGCTGCCGAGCAGACCCTGTCAGGGAGGCTGCTCTGAAAACAGCTGGAATTTCCTAAAGCCACATGGCAGGCACAGATGTGTCTGGGTGGGAAGCCACATAGCACGGAGACTGGACACATCTGCTTCCCCATGGAAATGGCTTAGCTTGGCAAACCTGTGTTTTATTTGGGTTCGTCCCTGTCAGCCTGAGCGTTTGTTTCCAAGAACATTTGTCCTCTGCAGGTTTTCACAATGGAAAACATTTCTTCCATCATTATAATAGAAAGATTTTGTTTGAGGGTTGTAGAAACAACCAGATATTTCTGGACGTGGCCCAAAGCCCTTGCTGCTATTTATATAAGTGTCCCTGTCAATGGGGACTCAACACTTTATGATAATTCCCTCCATTTTACAGACTGAAAAATAGATGTAGAGAGAGGATGACATGGGCATCCAGATTAGGCCTCTCCTGCTTCTCCAGGGATCAGGATCAGGGACTCTTCCCTCTTCTGACCAGGGTCCTTGTCCATGTGAATGTCCCTGATGATGAGTGAGTCACCTTTGGGAACTCCTTAGGGCTCTTTGGATCCAGGCGAAGTTGTAATGTGTGAGTGAGGCTGGAGGACAAATATGCTCGAAATTAGGGAAAAAAACTCAGTGACTTGGGGATTTTGTTTATTTGTCCCGGTCTTTCTGCTTGGCCTTAGGGTTTTCACGATGGAACTGCCCCCCCCCCTTTTTTTAAAGGGATTTATTATTTCTTTATTTCTTATTTTTTTCCTCTTTTTTATTGAATCATAATTGATTTTACATATTTTTGGGATTCAATGTCGACATATGTTGATCGAATCAATATTACCTGTCAATGCACTCCAGTGGCTGGCGGACCATCTGCGTGGTGGTTGTGACATCTAGCCACTTTTGCGGCAGCTGTGGTTACTGAGGTGGCTGTGGTGGGCCACCCACAGGGAGGTGATGTTTTTGGCATGCTCCTTGGCACTGATGGAGTGCCTGGTTGTGGGCAGAGGGTCTGATTCCCGACTCCCTGCCCCAGGCCTGGGGACCTTTTAAATGTGTAAGAGAAGATCATCTGGCTTTCTAGGGTGCCCACGGGATTGTGTGTAAGGACATGCAATGAACACATCTGTTTTTCTTTCCTTTGTGAACAAGGTGGACTTCTGGCGTGTCCCAGCCAGACCCAGCCTCCCCGTGGATATGAGAGTTCCTTTCTCTGAACTGAAAGACGTCAAAGCTTATCTGGAGTCTCATGGCCTTGCTTACAGCATCATGATAAAGGACATCCAGGTGAGGTCCCACCCTGCCGCTGCGGCTGGGGTCTCGCCCCTCACATTCCTTTTTGCTGGGGGCCCAATGTGGAGGAAAAGCGTTCAGGGCTCAAATTGGACATTTTGTTTCTGGGTCTCCATCTGCGTGTTTGTGAACATGTCATGGAAGACTTAAACCTCAAACTTCCCAGAGGAATTTTAAACCTAGGACAGCGTTCATGAGGGGAAAGTACTCCCGGTGTGGGAACGGAAGGGACACCTGTGGATGAGCCGTGTCGTGGAGGGATTCGCAGCTCGTAGCAAGGAGGAGGTGGGGGTGTCAGGGGGATGGGGAATGGAGGAAAGAGCGCAGGTCCTCCCTGGGCACCGTGGGGGGTGAGGGGCAGCTCTGGTTGGCTTCTGCTTTTCTGACTCCTGTCCCTTGCATGGTTTCGCTCCCACACCTGCAGCGCAGGGTTCTCTGTACTGAGGGCATCTCTCTCAGTAGGTTTCTCCCAGAGGAACAGCTTTGGGTGAGGACGAAGGGAGCCTTTGCGTGGGGGCAAAGAGAGCCTTCATCCTGGGCATCCCAAACTCCTTGACCCCACCTGACGCCTCACTTTACAGCAGCTTTTCTAAACACCATGACATTCTGTTTCAATTGTTGCGTCTCCAAGAATATCCCAAAGAGCCTCTGAAGGCACAGCCTCCTTCCTAACAATCTCTTGGGTGCTGGCTGCATCCTTCTGCTGATACCGCTGCTGGCTGTGTACCTGTGGAATTGTATCCACATCGATTGATTGCCAACCATGTAGTACACCACTAATCTCCCCTAACGGCTCTGACTGTGGGAACACAGAGCCTCCCGACGCACACTTGACACCGCATGCCACGGATAAACGCATTAGGCAGCGTTCCTTTCCCATGCGAGCGCAGGGCTGGGGCATCGGGTCCATTCAAAGACCTTTATCCCTCATTGGGCATATGTGCTTCCCACCCGACATGTGGGGGTGGGATATTTCTCTAATTAAATCCCCCACAAACAAAAATGGGGAAACTCCCACAGACAAAAGAGACCACCACATCAAAAGAAATAGAACTGAATTACTGGATTCTTGTTTTTCAGCTCATGCCCATATTTTGAAGTCTGCATTTTCCTGCTTCTGCCCTGCCCTATGAACCCCCCACTACCACCCGCCTGCCCCCCGCAGCATTTGGCAAATAGATATGCAGAGGTCTTTAAAACCTTTCTGTTGATTTCTGCACATCAGGAACAGGCCTGGGGTCATCTCTGCGTGCCCACCCCCATACCATGTTGTGTCCCTTCTCCTCTGCCTGTCCTCTCCTGATGTCTGCAGCCCCCACATCCCTTTGGGGCTTTGCACTCCCTCACAGGAAAACGTGCTGAACTCTCAGCCCTAACCCAGCCCAGCCAGGCACGATTTTCACCAACATCTTCTCTGTCTGCAACGCATCAGGCTCTGATTGCCACACTTAAGATCACATTTTGGCTTGGAGGGAGCTGGAGTTGATTTGTGGTGATGATGGGGGAAGGGGTCCAGGAAGAGGAGAGCTCAGAGACGCTAACAGGACGGGAAGGACTTGGCACTGCTCAAGTCATGAGCATCCATTCTTACGTTTCAGATATTGACACATGGGCCTGATCTTCTCCCTGTCCTGTGTCTTCTCAGCCCCAGTAACTTGGTTTGCTGTCCCCTGTATGGTGGGCCCTCAACAGTTGTCTGCTGAATGAATTTACTCTACTGACCAGAGAAAAACCTTGTTAACATGTTGTCTTTTTTTTTTTTGACTGGTAAGGGGATCACAACCCTCGGCATGGTGTGGTCAGCACCACGCTTAGCCAGTGAGCGCACCGGCCATCCCTATACAGGATCCGAACCCATGGTCTCGGCACTATCAGCACCGCACTCACCCGAGTGAGCCACAGAGCCGGCCCTTTAACATGTTGTCTTTTTTCTCCCCAGCACCCCCCTCGGCCCCTCAAGGTTTAGTTCCATGCCCCCGCCATCCATCTCTGTACCCCAGCACCTGCTGTGGGCCTGCCTCTTAGTGAGGGCTTCATAAATGTTAGTTGAATTCACGGACATGAAGAGGGTAGGAATGAGGAGAGGGTGTGATCCGTGGCTAGCACCAGGCTGCAGGAAGCATGAAAAACCTTGATGCTGGTGTTCACACTGGCCAGAGGCCTGGGGAATTGTCAAGGAAGGGAAGAGCTGCCCCCCCTTGTGATCAGAGGGCTGCTGGAGAAAGATGAGGGGGGTCCCTTCATTCCGCCCCACCCGCAGATACAGAGATCCCTACTGGGTGCTGAGTAGGGGGCAAGGTGCTGGAAATACAAAGAAAAAAAAAATGCGAGTTCTGTATCCAGGGGCGTCGGAGAGTGGTGGTGGGGGTTGTGGAGGGGAGTAAATGGAGGGGACGACAATGGAGAGGATGAGCGCGTGGGTGGAGGCGGTGCGGGTTGCTATGGGAGCCAGCGCGCTGCACCTCGGTTCTGAGAAGGCAGTAATTGCGGTGCAAGCGGCGAGGGGGGCTGGGGAAGGAAGAAAAGGGGGGCCCCGCCTCCACTGGCGGTGAGGCCAGACCCCATGGCAAAGGGCGTTTTCTGCCTTGTGAAGGGTTGGGATTTTGTCCTTAAAACCATGGGGGAGGCATCCCACCGGAGGGGCTTTGACGCGATCAGATTTGCATTCAAGAAAAACCACTGTGAGGATGACAGTGTTGAGTTGGGGCCAGGGCCAGGGAGAGACTGACAGGCAGGGGGATGGTGCGGAAATTGCAGCGGGCCGGGGAGACATTATCTGATGCCGAGTGAGCTCTATTTGGATTTAATTTTTCTTCACCTCCTCCTTCTTTTCAGCCCTTTGGGTTTTTTTCTTTTTTATTTTTTTTCCTGGGATGAGTCACCATGGAAAAGCTTCACTTGAGCAGTCAGCTCTGTGGATTTTAATGGCTTTTTTCTGATTACAAAATTAATAAATATTCATGTTAGGTAATTTAGAAAATAGGGGAAAGCACAAGAAGAAAACAAAAATTACCCATGCCCCGACCATCCAGAGAGGAATAGCATTTAGTGTAAATATTGCTTCTCCAATTTCCCCCTCTCCAGTGGATCATTCCATCAGCATACAAGTAGAGGGTTATTTCTCTCATCTTAAAAAAATCCTCTCTTGATCCCTTCCCTCGCTCCCTTCCCCCACAGCCATCACCCCATTTTTCTGCTTCTCTGAAAAGCAAAAGTCTGGAAAATACTGACTCTACTTGCCATCGGCATCCTGCCCTTCCGGCAGGCTGTCAGCCCCTCACTTCACCAAAGCTGCCCTCGACAGTGTCACATGCAAGTCCAGCTTGGTGGTCGACTCTCAGTGTTCCCCTTTCCCCAGGACAACGGTCTCTCTCCCCTCCCTGGAACTCGTATCTTTCCTGGGCTTCCAGGACACTGCACTCTCCCGGGCTGCCTGATGACCCTTTGCCTGTAGTTTTCTGGTTTCCAGCTCTCCTCCCTACCCTCATCCGGGATCATGCTGTTAAATACCCCCTGTCTCCTGATGGCTCCCGTGTATGTCTCCAGACAGCACCTCTCTCCTGAGCCACACTGAGCTCCCCCAGCCCCCCAGCCCTGGGCCCCAACCACTCCTCTGCAGCTGCCCCCATCTCAGTTTCTTGAAACTGGAGTCATTCTTGACTCCTTTCTCACCCCTCATGTACAGTCTATCAGCAAATGCCATGGGCTCTGCCTTCTAAATATATCTTAGTGCATCTCACGCTATTGCCCCGGCCAAGGCACCGTGGTCCTTCATTGGGTTATTCCAGTAGCTTTCTAACCACTCTCCCCAATTTCACCCTTGACTCCTTAGGCCTAGTTACAAAGGAGCAGCCAGAGGGGCCCTTTAAAAAATATGCAAGTCTGGTCATGTCACTCCTCTGCTTAAAACACTCCAATGAACTTCCTAACTCAGAGTAAAAGCCAAAGTCCTTAAAATTGCCATATGGCTCCACACGATCCACTCCCTGCCCCCATCAATGACTGTTCTCCCCCAGCTCGCTCTGCACCACGGCCTTGAACCTCCTTGATGGTCCTCGAGCTTGCCTGACCCATTCCTGCCGCAGGGCCCTTGACGAGATTCACATCTCAGGGTCTTGGCGCTGGCTGGGCCCTCTACCTGGAATGCTGTTCCTGCAGACATCCACGTGGCTATTCCCTCACTGCTTTTCAACCTTGCTTAGGTGTCACCTTTCCACCTGACTATTCACATCTCAGGGTCTTGGCGCTGGCTGGGCCCTCTACCTGGAATGCTGTTCCTGCAGACGTCCACGTGGCTATTCCCTCACTGCTTTTCAACCTTGCTTAGGTGTCACCTTTTCACCTGACTTTGAATCGTACCTTGAATCGTACCTTTCATCCCCAACTCCCTCCCTCCCCTCCTTCACTCTTCTCCTGGGCATTTACCACCTTCTCGCATCCTACTGTGTAATGTACTTCTTTGTCGTGCTGATTGCCTTTCCTGCTAGACTGTAAGCCCCATGAGGGCAGACAGTTTTGCTGCATTGGCTTCCATGTCTCTAGTGCCCAGCACACAGTGCGTGCTCAACAAATACTTGCTGGCTGAGGGGAAGTGTTCTCAACATGAAAATGCTGTTGGCGGGTGTGGGGGTGGGTGGTGGCCTAGAAGAGAGAGAAGGGTGGCTGGGGGGATTGCAGAAGAAGGCGGGGAAGAAAGGAGCAGTCGTGGGCAAGGCCCTGAGGGACAGGCAGAGTCTGGCTGCATCAAGGGGCAGGGACAGGCCCAGGCCCCTCTGTTGGGCAACAGGTGCTGACTGACTCAGCCTGGTGACCGTGGATGCCCTCCAAGTGCTACAGATGCCACATTCCCTCTGGAGGAATCCAGATTTCCTGGTCATGTCTTTGTGTCTGTCACAGAGCCCTGGAGTCAGCCCAAGGGTTATTGTCATCATCATCACAGCTAACAGTTACTAGCATTTAGAGCTTGCCAGGCAATCCTAAGCATTTTACGTGTAACCCTTCTAAGCCTCAGGAGAACACTTTAAAGTATGTGCTAAAGTATGTGATAACATGAGCCCCATTTTATGAAGGGGAAACTGAGGCAACGAGAAGTCAGAAATTTGTCCAAGTTGGTGACAGCATCCGGGCATGGTCTGGCTCCAAGACCTGCACTGGTGCCACCTGCCTCCCCAGCTGTTGTCATTGTGGCTTGTGTCGTGTTTTAGCTTTGTCCTGTGGGCAGGGGTCCATCCTAACAGCATCTGTAGCCGCCCCCACAGATGTGCCTCCAACTGTAGTTGCCACTGGCTGAGTAGCTGCTGCTGCAAACATCAAGTCTGGAAGACAAGGCCGGGGACACATGAGGAGAGGTGACAGCTGTCATCACACAGCTCCCCACACACTCTGTTCCCATGGGCTGCGTCCATTTCAGTGCTGAGAGATGCTGCTCCCTTCAGGCCCCAGTGTCACTTTTTGGGGCCCTGGGTCTCCTCCCCTCTCCCATTTTGGAGGTGCTGTTGTTTGCTTAAGGCTCCCATCCTTCCTTACCCCTATCATAAATTAATTCACACCACAGTATGACTTTCCCTGTCAGGTTATGGCTTCCAGGGAGGCAAATGGCTCACCTCTGAGTTTGTTGGTTGTTTTTTTTGTTTTCCTGAGAAGCCTAAGGGCTGTCACCAAGCATTCCTGAGGCTGTGGCAGGACCACATGCTTAGCGCCCCACCCCTCCCCTGAGCCCTGTGAAAGGAGCAAGCATCTGTGCACTTCCCAGGCCGGGCAGATCAATGTCCCCGGAGCTGGGCCCAGCTGTGCGGGCCGAGCATTCCTGATTTGTAAGGGGGCGTCCTATCCACTCATGAGGCTGTGAGGGTGTTTGGAAAGTTATTTGCAGTTTGGTGCCAACTTCCCATTTGCCTCCAAGCTGTTTTGTGGAACAAAAAACAGCCTCTTGGGACCTGTCTTCCTGTGGTGTCCCCGGGCTGTGTGGGAAGAGCTGGGTCCTCTCGTCCTTTCTTTCCAGTTTCTCCTCCCTGTCTTCCACCTCTGCCCACACTTCAGGCCCTCCACCAGACCCTAGAAGATCAGCCTCAGGGACCCTTTGACTTCATTTAACTTCCTTCCTTGAGGCCAGAGCCTGGGACAGGCCTGCCCTGCCTGGACTTCCTCACAGCTACCCGTGCCCATGGCTGGTAGCACCTGGCCCATAGGGGCCTGTGGGCATTGGTCACGGTAGGCGGCTGAGATTTGGGTCAACTTCCTGGCAAAAAAACCAACTCCTTTTGTCTGGTGCTTGTGAGAGGCCAGCAAGGATTGAGGCTCCCCCAGCCATCTCTAACTTAACCAGCAGTCCCAGCTCTGCCCAAGTGGGAATGTCCCCGGCCCAGCCAGCTCAGCTAGAAAACATGACAATTATAATTGCTGAGCACGTAGTTGGTGCTCAAAAATAAAATAAAATGGGCTCAAACATCAATTTCCAGTCCCATTTTGAAATCTGTGAAGCTGAGAGTTGTGAGCTGACTGGGTCCTCAGGGATGAGTCACCAGGCAGTGGCCTCACCCGCAGCAGGTGGGGCGGGGGCACCTCTCTTCCAGCCCGGGCTGCTACTCTACGTTAGCCATTAGGGCTTTTGGTGTTGCTGTTATTTATTCTTTTCAATGTCCATACTTATTTAAGTAGTATAAGCACATTGCCAAAGTGTAAAAATAGAGAAAAGAAAAAAATAGTTAAAAATCCTAATTCTGGGCCAGCCCAGTGGCGCACTTGGTAGGGTGCGGCGCTTGGGAGCACGGTGGCGCTCCCGCTGAGGGTTCAGATCCCATATAGAGACCGGTCCGCTCACTGGCTGAGCGCGGTGCGGGCGCGACACCGAGGGTTGCGATCCCGTTACCGGTCACGAAAAAAGACAAAAAGGAAAAAAAAATCCTAATTCTTCTAACAGACATTGTTAGCATTTTGGTATATATTTTTGGCATTTTAGTGTCTTGTGTTCATATGCTCGGGGGTACTTGGTTTTTCATTATTTTAAAACACTTTTTAATTGAAAGAACGTACAATGGAGTTCTCAGGTGTCATTAACATTTTGTGCATTTGTGTGCTCTCTCTCCACACACACACACACACGCACACGCACACGCACACGCACATGCACACACACACACACACATCTATGTATATATATGTTACTGTTGTCAGCCTTTAGTTTTGTCAGCTAGCCTTAAGGAACCCAAGGCTAGCAACTAGGATATCCAGTTCTACCTCACCTCTGCCACTTTTGTTAGCTCTGCCATTAAGTCCTTTTGCCTGTCCAATCTTCTTTATCTCTAAAACACGAATAGTTAATTCCTGCCCTGTTATCTGGTCATCTGACCAGATCAAGTGAGATAATGTGGATAAAGATGCTTGGTAAACTAAAAGCCTCTGACCCCAAATAAGTTATTGTCAAGTCTTACTTGTGACCCGGAGCTGCAAACAAGGTACAACTTTGGGTTGATGAGGATGCATTCTCAACGTCCTCTGTGACAGAGGGGCCCAGGCACTTGTCACACTGGACAGTCAGTGCTGAAATCTGGGGTGCCTTAGTACCTGAAGCCAATATAAGGGTATGAGCTTGAGTGAAGATGGGCACCTGCCCATCTCACTGTGACCCAAGCTGGGAAAAATGTCCCAGGACGGTGTGAGTAGCCTCAGCAGTGAGCCCAATTCAGGCCCTCCACTGCCTGGTCAGTGGGAATTATTCTGTGAGGACTGAGTGTCAACTCCAAATTGACACTCATAGACATTGCTTTTGGCTCACCTGTACTTGTGTTTAGTAGGCAATTAACTTGGCAAGTGGAAGACTGTTGGCAAATTGGTAGTAATGATTTGGGCTGGCTTTGTCTGTGCCTGGCTTTCCAAATGGCTTGCATGCCACTAGTCCAGGCTACTTCCTGGGGGTAGGGTCAATGTTGGGGATCAGAGGAGCCCTTTGTTCTCCCCAGGGGGTCAGTGCACGTGGTTCAGCATGGGTCCTGACTCAACAGAGTGTTTGTACAGGGCAAAAACAATGTTGGCTTTAGACCACGAGCACCTTTTCCAACTGTCTTCATGTCTGTTATTACAGTTTATCCTATGAGGTGGCAAAGCAGATCTTGCTGTGCCAGTTTTCAAGCTGAGGAAACTAAGCCCACAGCAAGTTCCATGGCAAGTTAGTGGGAGAGGCAGAATTAGAGCTCAGCTCTCCGGATTCCTTACCCTGTGCCCATTTGGGAAATGCAGCAAGAATGCCACCTTGCCAACTGGGAGACTAGCCCAGCAACCTGGCATCTCCCTCTGTTGTGCAGCTCACACTCATGGTGGCTCATTCTCCTGTGTCGGTGCTATCTTTACACACGGCCAGCTGAGGAGGGGCTCCAAAGAGGCTTGGGCAGCCCAGCCCTCTGCTTCCCTTCCAGTACGTGTTCCCTGTCTCTTAGGTGCTGCTGGATGAGGAGAGAGAAGCCATGGCGAAATCCCGCCGGCTGGAGCGCAGCACCAGTAGCTTCAGTTTCTCCTCTTACCACACCCTGGATGAGGTGGGTCTGCCTGGGCACCGCTGGGCTCTCTTGTGCCTTTGTGCCCCTTAGGGTTTCCAGACTCAGGCAGAGACTAGTGAAGGATTCTGGGGTCTATGGGAGACTGTGAACTGACACTTGGGAGTGCAGAGCAGACATTAGGTGAAGGTCTCAGCTTTGAAGAGGTCCAGAATCTAGGATTCAGAAACAGAGGATGCAGTTTGACTGTACAGCTCTAGGCAGGCATGGAGCAGAGTCGTGGGTCTACTACGCAGAAGCCCAAAACAGGGACCCATTTTATGGGCCAGAACAGAGAGGGTAGAGGCTGCCTTCATAGCCAATCCCCTGGTTAGGGATCCAGGGGTCTCAACCTCTCCATGACAAATCCTGGTATCCAGTGGCCCCAGCCGTGGGTACTAGGGGATATGATGGGCAGGAAGCCAGGCACATTGGACAGTCATGTTCATAGAACAAAACAGAGTTGCTTTCATTTGGAGAAAATTCATGATCATAGCTAGGGCAGCTCAGAGCTGCCGGCTAGGGCAGTTGTGACTGACTGTGACTTGTCTGGAAAGGAGAATATGCAAGAAGGGCACAAGGATGCCCACTCCAGAAAGAAATCAAGGCTCAGGCCTCATTTTGCATGTAAAGGACGTGACATTATTGATATTGTCCACCCTACTATTGTCATCATCACTTTTTCTACTTCACAAGGTCTGTCATAGAGGATCCGGCACAAGGATGCCCACTCCAGAAAGAAATCAAGGCTCAGGCCTCATTTTGCATGTAAAGGACATGACATTATTGATATTGTCCACCCTACTATTGTCATCATCACTTTTTCTACTTCACAAGGTCTGTCATAGAGGATCCATTTTTTTCATATATTTGTTAATTCAATTATGGGTACTGAAAGAATAAGAGAATGAATTAATATAGTCTGTCACTATTTATTGATGCCAAAGATAAATAAAACATGAACCCTGCCTTCAAGGGGCTTAGAATCTAAAAGGGGCGAGAAAATAAAAAACAGCACTACAAGGTCTGCTGGATCTCTCAAATGGGTTGAATGGGCCAAAGAAGAAGGGGCAAGAGAGAGAACTTCTAACCAGAGAGAGTCCTGTGGGTTGAGCCTGGGGATATGAGGAGGTTCAGCACGTGCTCTTCTCCCAGGCAAAGGCGCAGCTCTGAACGGAGCTGAGGAGCCTGGGAATCCAGCCAGACCACCATGCATTGCCCTTAGCCCTGGGGACATCTTCAATTTTTGCAATTCTTGATCTGGGCTCTTTTAGACCCTCGAAGCATTGAAGAGGGTGGGATTGGGGGAAGAGAGTATTTGGAGAGGACCAGGGGTTCATCCCTCTCCCTGCTTAACTGCCAATCTGATAAACTTCATTCCTTTCAGATATATAGCTGGATGGACAACTTTGTAACTGAGCATTCAGATATTGTCTCAAAAATTCAGATTGGCAGCAGCTTTGAAAATCGGTCCATTCTGGTCCTGAAGGTAAAGCTTGCAGTGTCAACCAGTAAACTCTACAGTGACAGTCTCTGGCATAACATTGAGCCCATTTGGGGTCATGACTGAATGGAAGTTTGGGGAGAGGAAAGATCTGTACACTCCTGTCCTCAAGTGACCCATAAGCTTTGTGGCATTTAGTGACACCCACCCTTGCAGGTACACACAGGTGACAGTGTGGTGACCTGGCACATCCTGGGCCAGGAAGTAGGTGGGAGGGTTGCTAAGGTGATGGAGCTGCAGAGTGGCAGTGGTCACCCTGGACTTGGGGTGTGAGCATGCTGAGTTGGCACTCTTCCTGTGACTTGCTTGCTGCATCTATTAAATGGGAAGAGAGGTACACAGAGGACCCATTGCAAATGACCGAGGTCATCTGGCTCAGGTAGCCCCACGGATTGGCCTGAGTCTCTGGAGAAACCTCCCAGTCCTTCTCCCCAGGGGCTGCTGGAACAGAGCTTGAGCAAACTTGGCAATTGTAGTGCCCTTTGTCATAAAGGAAGCAGGAGAAGTGAATGCAGAGCCCACTGGAAAGTGATTCTCAGTACATGCCCTAAAGGGCACTCAGGAGAGTGGACCAGGGCAGGGCATTTGGCATCAGCCATCAGGAAAGACGCTGCTGCTCTCAACAGTGTTCTGGTGGGCTCTTCTGAGCAACCAAGTGGCCTCACCTAACTTGGGACTTGACTTTTCAGTACATGCCCTAAAGGGCACTCAGGAGAGTGGACCAGGGCAGGGCATTTGGCATCAGCCGTCAGGAAAGACGCTGCTGCTCTCAACAGTGTTCTGGTGGGCTCTTCTGAGCAACCAAGTGGCCTCACCTAACTTGGGACTTGACTTCACCTGTGCCTGCTTCCATTTCCCCCCAGGGGCTGTTGTATTCTCTCTTTAATGTTGTCTAAGACCTTGCTACTCAAAGTGTGGCCTTTGCACAGCAGCATCAATGTCTGGAAAGGAGAATATGCAAGAAGGGCACAAGGATGCCCACTCCAGAAAGAAATCAAGGCTCAGGCCTCATTTTGCATGTAAAGGACATGACATTATTGATATTGTCCACCCTACTATTGTCATCATCACTTTTTCTACTTCACAAGGTCTGTCATAGAGGATCCATTTTTTTCATATATTTGTTAATTCAATTATGGGTACTGAAAGAATAAGAGAATGAATTAATATAGTCTGTCACTATTTATTGATGCCAAAGATAAATAAAACATGAACCCTGCCTTCAAGGGGCTTAGAATCTAAAAGGGGCGAGAAAATAAAAAACAGCACTACAAGGTCTGCTGGATCTCTCAAATGGGTTGAATGGGCCAAAGAAGAAGGGGCAAGAGAGAGAACTTCTAACCAGAGAGAGTCCTGTGGGTTGAGCCTGGGGATATGAGGAGGTTCAGCACGTGCTCTTCTCCCAGGCAAAGGCGCAGCTCTGAACGGAGCTGAGGAGCCTGGGAATCCAGCCAGACCACCATGCATTGCCCTTAGCCCTGGGGACATCTTCAATTTTTGCAATTCTTGATCTGGGCTCTTTTAGACCCTCGAAGCATTGAAGAGGGTGGGATTGGGGGAAGAGAGTATTTGGAGAGGACCAGGGGTTCATCCCTCTCCCTGCTTAACTGCCAATCTGATAAACTTCATTCCTTTCAGATATATAGCTGGATGGACAACTTTGTAACTGAGCATTCAGATATTGTCTCAAAAATTCAGATTGGCAGCAGCTTTGAAAATCGGTCCATTCTGGTCCTGAAGGTAAAGCTTGCAGTGTCAACCAGTAAACTCTACAGTGACAGTCTCTGGCATAACATTGAGCCCATTTGGGGTCATGACTGAATGGAAGTTTGGGGAGAGGAAAGATCTGTACACTCCTGTCCTCAAGTGACCCATAAGCTTTGTGGCATTTAGTGACACCCACCCTTGCAGGTACACACAGGTGACAGTGTGGTGACCTGGCACATCCTGGGCCAGGAAGTAGGTGGGAGGGTTGCTAAGGTGATGGAGCTGCAGAGTGGCAGTGGTCACCCTGGACTTGGGGTGTGAGCATGCTGAGTTGGCACTCTTCCTGTGACTTGCTTGCTGCATCTATTAAATGGGAAGAGAGGTACACAGAGGACCCATTGCAAATGACCGAGGTCATCTGGCTCAGGTAGCCCCACGGATTGGCCTGAGTCTCTGGAGAAACCTCCCAGTCCTTCTCCCCAGGGGCTGCTGGAACAGAGCTTGAGCAAACTTGGCAATTGTAGTGCCCTTTGTCATAAAGGAAGCAGGAGAAGTGAATGCAGAGCCCACTGGAAAGTGATTCTCAGTACATGCCCTAAAGGGCACTCAGGAGAGTGGACCAGGGCAGGGCATTTGGCATCAGCCGTCAGGAAAGACGCTGCTGCTCTCAACAGTGTTCTGGTGGGCTCTTCTGAGCAACCAAGTGGCCTCACCTAACTTGGGACTTGACTTCACCTGTGCCTGCTTCCATTTCCCCCCAGGGGCTGTTGTATTCTCTCTTTAATGTTGTCTAAGACCTTGCTACTCAAAGTGTGGCCTTTGCACAGCAGCATCAACATCACCCGTGAGCTTGTTACAAATGCCCAACCTCAGACCCCTCCCCAGACCTACTGAATCAGGATCTGCATTTAAGTAAGATCCCCAGGGGGATTTGTGTGCCCATTAAAGTTTGAGAAACAGTAGTCTCAAGATACTTTCAGTTCTGGGAAATTCTGTGCTTCTGGCTGGTTCACTTTGTTCTCTAAGAGTGCCACTGCATTGCCAAGGGTCCCCACATGTGTGCACTTCATGGGCAGGCAGAGGCACCTGCACACACACCCTCGCTCAGGCTCAGCACACCTGGCACGCAGAGCCGCCTCAGGCGGTGAGGATGCACCTGGGGACTCTTTCCAGGCAGCCTAGGAACAGAGCCATAGCTCTCTCGGCTCAAACCTATCTGGGGCCTGGTTCTTTTCCCAGTTCAGCACTGGAGGTTCTCAGCGCCCAGCCATCTGGATTGACACTGGCATTCACTCCCGGGAATGGATCACTCATGCCACCGGTCTCTGGACTGCCAAGGAGGTCAGCATGGATCTGTGGCCGAAGGCAGCCAGGACGGGGGCTAAACTGGGGGGAGGGGCTGCTCGACCATCTAAAGGCACCTCCTGTTGAAAAATTATATTTGGTTCATTTAAATTCAGGGTGCTCTATCCCCTCCTGCCCTTTGGAACAGCCACCGTGTGCTCTGGCCTTTTGCAGCACAGAGCCCATGTCTGTCCTCTGCCTTCTAGTTGTTTAAAATCCAAGCTTTTGGTTCTGCACGGAGGATGTACTTGATGGCCTCATGCTGCCCTTCCTACAGCCACCAGCTATGCAAACGTCCTGCTCCGACTCTGAGAGCCCAGCAGGGCCTCCCATCCCTCACCCTTTCTTGCAGATTGTCAGTGAATACGGCAAAGACCACATCCTGACAGACATACTGAAAGCC